>NW_027185084.1:0-34311 GCF_040668555.2 Bombus flavifrons
CTCCCGAAGGACGTGTTTGGTTTCCCGATTGTCTCGAAGCATAGGGTACGATTATTCCGGCATCTACACGGGCTTTAAATTTGTAGCAATCTTTTACTAAATGCCCAGGTTTTTTACAATAGTTACATGTGATAATATTTTGTCTCGGAGCATTTGAGTAATTCTGTGATGGAGGTACTGATCTTCGATCTTGGCGGTTATTCCTGACATTGTTGTTAGTGTTCAAAGGACGTACGTTTTCGCGTTTGTAATTGTTCGGAGGTATCGGTCGTTGGGGTCGCGTTCTATCGTTTATTTGTTTTAATTCGTGTGTTGCTTTGACGGCTTGGCGATACGCGTCTTCTAAAGTGTGGTATCCTGCTAGCTTTACTCGCATATATACCTCGTTCGGGAGTCCCTTAACGAAGGCTTCTCTTGTTTCCCAGTCTATTGTATCTTGGATGTCGGGGGATATAATCCCGTAGTCGCCTCTTTCTCCGTCCATTATTGCTAATCTAAGATTTCTAACGCGATCCATATAATCTAATATGTTTTCTCCGGGTCGTTGAAATATCGTCCCTAATTCTCCTTTATATTCGTTAAGAGATTTCTTTGGGCCGAACAGATCCTTTAATTTATTTGCAAAATCGTTTAGGCTTCTTAATTCCGTATCTTCGATGGCGAGGAACGCGTGTCCACGGAGTTTATTGGTTAATAATTTTACTAATTGTGGTTCTTGATACCTAGGAATCATATTTCGCGCGCGCTCGCAAGCTCTTAAAAAGTGAAATACCGATGGTCGATAGCCGTCGAACACTGGTACCGACTCGATCGCGTCTTTTAGTTTAATCGGTTGGACATATCCGCCTGGCTGTATTGTCTCTTGTTGGGTTCCCGGCGGCGATACGGGTGATTCAGGTTCCCTTTTTGATTTGAGTTCATACACGCCATTTTGTACTTCAGCGAGTTTTGTACTCATGTCGCGAAAATTCGCATCCCATGCTTTAAGTTTTTCCGATAACGTCAAGATTAAGTCTTCGTCTAATGATTCTAGCCCGGTCGCCATTATTTCTTAGGTATATAATTTATTGATAAATGTAACAACTTTAATCCTCTGTGGAGCGTATCCCACCGCTGCCACCAAAAATATAACACTCTAATGTTACGTTCCTGTTTGTTTGAATTGATTTTAAACCGTTGAATTCGCAAGATTTTTTTTTTTCTTGTCTTGTTTTAATTTTTATTTGTTTTTTGTGTTTGTTTTAATTTATTTTGTTTTGTTCTAATTTAATTTAATTCAATTTAGTTCGATTTAGTTGAGTTTCGTCAGGAGGGGAAAATTTACACGATATAATTATATTTAAGATATTGAATCAAGGTTTTCGATTAAAATCTAGTTCTAAGTTGAAAGTTTATTGTTACGTACTTGTTTAAAGTCAATTCAAACTTTTGATTTTAATTTAATCTGAAGGGAAAGATTTAAATTTAATTGACTGTATAAGAAATATTTCTCACACGGTAGTTGCTGCCACCAGAAACAGTCTGAGGACTGTTTCGAATAGAAAAATTTCCTTGTACTTATTTTCGAAATAATCTATTGATAAATTAATTACTTATGGATAGCGTTGACTAGTGTTAGGCTACTGATAAATAATTTCCACGTTTTCGGCTAACCTGCTATGTGCAGGGATACTCGCACGGGAGAGGATTAAAGTTGGATAAAAATAAGTATTCGATTTGGTCGCACGGAATTTATCTAAACTTCAGTATAGAATTATTTAGAATTATATATATATATATATATATATATATATATATATATATATATATATATATATATATGTGTATGTATATATCTGTATGTAGGAATTATTTGAGAGTTCGGTTCAATTTCGTTGTATAGAATTTATTTAAATTTGAATATGGAATTATTCAAGTTGTTATATATATATATATATATATATATATATATATATATATATATATATATATATATATATAGCGTTTTAGGGACGGTAAAACAAGAGCGTTCGCGTTAATGGATTGGTTAAGACTTTGAATTTTCCTCGTTTGATGCAAATTTTATCTTTACGTTTCCTTCTCCTCCTCTCTTAATTTCGCCAATGGATCTATCATTGAACTGGACCTTAGTTCATTTGTTAGGGTGATTTTTTTTACCGTTTCGATTTTCTTGCCTTCCGAATTGAGTGTTCACGAGAAAGTGATTTCAATGATCCTCTGTGTGGGGTTCGTGTGATTTCGCAAACCTTGCCCAAAGATGGGCAGTATTTTGCCAGCAGTGGGAGGAGGAATGCGAAGATCAATAGATGGTTCGATAGTCGAAACACCGTTATCCACAACCCAACACAGCGAATGATCCTTTGGTTAAGATTCAGAAGGGAATTATTCTATTTTATAATCGTATACAACGATGGCAAGAATGAAAATATCGGTCAATTAGATCTAATTTGATAGTCTTCTCTGCGTAAGACTCGTGTGATTTCGCAAGCCTTGCCCAAAGACGGGCAATGTTTTGCCAACAGTGGGAGGAGGAATGCGAAGATCAATGAGTGTTTCAGTAATTGAAGACACCGTTTTCGCAAGCCTACGCAGCGAATGACCCTTTGTTTATTCTCAAAATTGAAACGAAATTGAATGTATTAATTGATGATAAGTAAATCGGATTCGGTTCCTGGATGTGGCGAAGTTACTAGAGAAGAAGAAAATTTTATAAAATTGAGACTCTTACCTTGTTCCGTCAGGGGCCATCGGCTCGTAATAGTCGTCGGTGAAATTTTTTTTTTTATTTGGTTTAATTATTCGACTCAGGTATAATTATTATTAGAACTTTAGTTTATTTATTTTTGATTAGAAATACACTCTGAATAAGCTTGCGGCTTATTTATTCGGATAAACGTCGCGGGTATAAATATATTTATTTATAAGGATGTTTTTAAATCTCGCCAATGAAATGAACACTTAGAAAGATTTCTAACTTAATTTGTGACTTAAACTGAGCAATTAATAAGAGACCGTCGAGGTGCAATGCGCGAATGACGACAATATATTGAAAATCTTCTATGTTCCTGCGCTTATTTATAATAACATCCCCCACGGGGTGGCGGTCAACTGGTGGTTCGCTTCCGTGGGAATCGGGATGCTGCAGTTTGGGGTTCCTGAACTCGTACGTGAGAGAATGCAAATTCTGTAATCGTTGATGTCTCCTTTGCTTCGTTATCTTGTCTTTTAACTTCCAGATTCCCATCGCGGGTACGTGAGAGAATGCAAAAATCCGTATTTCGACTTAGTTCCCATCGGTTCTATTTTCTGCTGAGGTAGCGTCTAGGAGGCTTGGAGCCTTCCATGCTGGTCTAGTCTTTTTCTTGAGAATCTTTAGTACTGTGGGAATAATTTTTGTTCTTCGGCGCGTGGAAGGGCCGGTGGCTAGAGTCTCATTATTATATCGACACTTGCCCCGGCAACACGCGCGATCCGCCACTCTCCCGCAGCAAGGATTTCTTTTGGTTTATCTTGGGTAAGTTTGGTTTTGATGAATATTTCCATGTTATGGTTGCTTTTGGGATTTAATTTGATTTTCGATTTTTGCTATTTTCATAAACGTAGATTTCGGTGATTTGGACTTTGACGTTTGGACGATGGTTGCGGAGGCAATTTTATCAGAGGTTCTTATGCAGGCTTCTCGAGTGCGTATTTTGTCTTGTTTTAGTCCGCTTAATTTATCCCGTTTTGTTCCATTAAGCTCTATTTGTATTATTCTAGCGGAAGAGGAAGAGGGATAGCGAAGAATCCATGAGTGATTCGGGAGGACCCAGCAAACGTATGAGGTATTGTGACCAAGTACGAGAACCAAAGTTGTTGGAGGAGTTGCGTGACATCAGTGCTGATTCCTTGGAATCGAGTTCTGACAATTCTACTGTTGTTGACGAAAGCTTCTTTGATGCGGAAACCGTCATACTCGAGTGGGATTTTCCTCTATTTGAAGTTGTTGATACTGACCGTTGCGCGAAGGTGCGTTTTCCTGATGAAATCCCTGAAGTAGTTCTGGAGGCACATCTTCGCCATCATGCTTCTGGAGAAAGGGGAATTTCCCCTGTCGTACGTTATTGGTGTATGTGTAAGTTTAGCGAGCTTTATCCTGGAGCTCCTTGTCCTGATTTCGATTTAGTATAGTTGCTCTGTATTTGTAGTTTCGCCGTTTAACAATTTCGGTTTTCTTTTATTTTGGTTGTATGTTAAATATATATATATATATATATATATATATATATATATACATATATATATATATGTTTATATACTTGTTTCATAATTTATTTCTTTTTATGTTTGTTAAGTACGTGTGTATACTTTTATATATTTTATTTTGTATTTCTTTTATAATATATATATATATATATTTTTTTTTTACATTTGTGTTTGATAGTGTAGTTATATATTTTATTTTGTATTTCTTTTATAATATATATATATATATATATTTTTTTACATTTGTGTTTGATAGTGTAGTTACACATAGGATTTATTCAATTTTGAAAAAATGTTAATTAATCTTAACAATGTGTTTTCACGATTGTTCCTTACGGCTGATTAAGTATTAATTATTACTTATTCTTTCCTTATTACGATCTCCCATTTGTACTAAATATTTATTCTCTTCTTTTTTTTTTCTCTTTTTTTTTTTCTTTTCTTTCTTTTTTTTTTTTTTATTGATTGAGAATATAATTTATTTGTAAAGCAAGAAGGTTAATACGCATGTGGATTATCCAAAATGGCCGCCTGTGAATGTCCCTAGCATATAGTGACTTTTGTTAATATCGAATCTATTATTTATTTGTTAATTATTAAAACCCCCCTTTTTTTTATGTTTGACGTGTAGTTGAGGCGAGAATAACATTATTTTGCACTTATTTAATGCGTATAACTATTGCATGTGTTCCGATGCACACGTGTAAGAGCTATGACAATCTAAGATGGCTGTTCGTGAATATCTCCAGTATAGTGACGGGTCTTTGCTTTATTTAATATTAAAATAATTATTTCTCCGCCTTAATTTTCTTTATTCTAGCGCAGTTAGGATAGTATTGTTTGTGTATTTATAATATATATATATACATATATATATATACTATATTTATATATTGTGTGTTCATATAATAACATGCGAATAGTATTGTTGTTAAATTTTATAACTCATTAATAGCATTGTTTTATTGTTTTGAGTAGAATGTTCGATAACATAAAGTACACACATATATATAAATATACATATATATTTTTTCTCTCTTTTTTTTTTTGTGTAGTTTTCATATAAAATTCTCTGAGGTTATCCGAATGTTAGTTAGTTTAAATAATGTTATGTTGTGTGTTCTACTTCTTTTATGTTCATTTAGATTATTAATAATTTGGCTTAAAATATAGATTTTGTATGTATGCGTGCATGTTTCATGAAATTCTTTACTGAAATGTTGGTTAGTTTTAATTATTTATTTTATGTTTACTAGTTAATTTTGATTTAGTAGAGTAGAACACGCATACACACACATAAGTATATATGTATATATTTCTGATAGTGTGACCTTTCTCTTTTTTTTTGTTAAAAAATTCTTTAATTGTGTATTTGAGGTTATATGTCAATTATTTGTTTATATATATATATATATATATATATATACCTATATGTTTTGTAATGTGACAACGTAGTATTGAAAGTTTACCAGATTATTACGTGTTTGATATGGTTTACATATTTATGCTGTACGCAATTCTCCCAGTCGAGGCGGTGTTAATTATTTTTAATCGCTGGATTTGCTAACAAGTAGTTAGTTGGTTAGTTTCAATAGTACTATGTGTATGTTCTATACCTTTTATATTAGATTATTAATAGCTTGGTTTAAAATCTAGGTTTTATATATATATATATATATATATATAGACATGCATGTTTCGTAGTATAGTTTTCATATGTAGTTCTTTACTAGAATGAGCACGAGTTTTGATTATGTATTTTATGTTTACCAGATTGTTAATTTGATTTAATAGTATAGAATGCGCACACATATACATATTTCCGTCAATGTGATTTTTATATAAGTTTTTTTTTTTTTTTTTTTTAATAGTGTAGTATTGTGTATTTTAGGTTAGGTGTTTATTAGACTGTTAACCATTTGATTTCGTATATGCATATATATTTGAAATTTGATAATTTTGGATTTGTTACATAGTATTGAAAGTTTTATTTCTAATATTTACTAAATTGTTATGTGTTTAACATATATGTATATATTTGTGTATAATACTCCAAGTTGCTGCGATGTTAGTTGTTTTGATCATTTGTTTTGTTAATTAAAAAAAATGTATTCCCGCTGTTTCAATTATTTCCCTTCTGTAGTCATTCTTATTTCTTGATTTACTCGTTTGGTTCGCCACTCGTTTAATTCATTAATTAATTTTTATTTACTGATTTAAATTCTTCTTTTTGTATTTCACATATTCCGTCTTCGTTGATTGATTGTAGTATATCTTCTTGTTGCTCCTTTGCGAATTTGTCATATATAATCCTACTTATTCTTGTTTTATTTGATCGGTTCGTATCTAGTCCAGTTTATTAATTGACTTTATTTTATACTGATAGTTATTGATTAGTTTTTCGAATCGTGGTTTATCCTTTGCCAAGTTATCAAATTCATAGGATATTGGTAGGTTTATTTGATGTTATATACCTATATTTTATTTATTGGTTGATTTATTGAACCATAGGTTTTTAAATATCGTGTCGGTTATTGGTAGATTTATTTAGTGTTATGTGCATATATTTATTTATTGGTTGATTTTATTCTACATATTTTGTGTTTCGTATATATTCATCCCTATTGTTAGTCTATAGTCGCCCTTATTCGTTAATCTTTTATTTTGTTTTGCAGTAGCGTGTGTTCCTTGGTCTATTCAAATTTTACTCGCGCTGATTTCCGTATAGTAGCTTTGTATTTTCGTTACGGCACGTGCGGAGCACGGGACGTGACAATGTAATACACGCCAGTTTCAGCTTCGAAACAAGCGGAACAGCTCGCAAATCTCGATGATTTCGTCGATTTTGACCAAAACTGACCGTCATTTCCTTCCCGTTTGAGATATTTCGACGTTTAAGCGCTCTTTTTATTCCATTTAACGTGCAGAATGTAATACACGCCAGTTTCAGCTTCGAAACAAGCGGTACAGCTCGCAAATCTCGATGATTTCGTCGATTTTGATGAAAACTGACCGTCATTTCCTTTCCGTTTGAGATATTTCGACGTTTAAACGCTCATTTCACTCCTTTTTACGTGCAGAATGCAACGCACAACCGTTTAACCTTCGAAACAAGCGGAACAGCTCGCAAATCTCGATGATTTCGTCGATTTTGATGAAAACTGACCGTCATTTCCTTTCCGTTTGAGATATTTCGACGTTTAAACGCTCATTTCACTCCTTTTTACGTGCAGAATGCAACGCACAACCGTTTAACCGTCGAAACAAGCGGAACAGCTAGCAAATCTCGATGATTTCGTCGATTTTGATGAAAACTGACCGTCATTTCCTTTCCGTTTGAGATATTTCGACGCTTAAACGCTCATTTCACTCCTTTTTACGTGCAGAATGCAACGCACAACCGTTTAACCGTCGAAACAAGCGGAACAGCTAGCAAATCTCGATGATTTCGTCGATTTTGATGAAAACTGACCGTCATTTCCTTCCCGTTTGAGATATTTCGACGTTTAAACGCTCATTTCACTCCTTTTTACTTGCAGAATGTAATAAACAACCGTTTAATCGTCGAAACAAGCGGAACAGCTCGCAAATCTCGATGATTTCGTCGATTTTGATGAAAACTGACCGCCATTTCCTTTCCGTTTGAGATATTTCGACGTTTAAACGCTCATTTCACTCCTTTTTACGTGCAGAATGCAACGCACAACCGTTTAACCGTCGAAACAAGCGGAACAGCAAGCAAATCTCGATGATTTCGTCGATTTTGATGAAAACTGATCGTCATTTCCTTCCCGTTTGAGATATTTCGACGTTTAAACGCTCATTTCACTCCTTTTTACTTGCAGAATGTAATAAACAACCGTTTAATCGTCGAAACAAGAAGAACAGCTCGCAAATCTCGATGATTTCGTCGATTTTGATGAAAACTGACCGTCATTTCCTTTCCGTTTGAGATATTTCGACGTTTAAACGCTCATTTCACGCCTTTTTACGTGCAGAATGCAACGCACAACCGTTTAACCGTCGAAACAAGCGGAACAGCTCGCAAATCTCGATGATTTCGTCGATTTTGATGAAAACTGACCGTCATCTCCTTCCCGTTTGAGATATTTCGACGTTTAAGCGCTCTTTTTACTCCTTTTTACGTGCAGAATGTAATAAACAACCGTGTAACCGTCGAAACAAGCGGAACAGCTCGCAAATCTCGATGATTTCGTCGATTTTGATGAAAACTGACCGCCATTTCCTTCCCGTTTGAGATATTTCGACGTTTAAGCGCACTTTTTACTCCATTTAACGTGCAGAATGTAATACACGCCAGTTTCAGCTTCGAAACAAGCGGAACAGCTCGCAAATCTCGATGATTTCGTCGATTTTGACCAAAAATAACCGTCATTTCCTTCCCGTTTGAGATATTTCGACGTTTAAGCGCTCTTTTTTCTCCATTTAACGTGCAGAATGTAATACACGCCAGTTTCAGCTTCGAAACAAGCAGAACAGCTCGCAAATCTCGATGATTTCGTCGATTTTGACCAAAACTGACGGTCATTTCCTTCCCGTTTGAGATATTTCGACGTTTAAGCGCTCTTTTTACTCCATTTAACGTGCAGAATGTAGTACACGCCAGTTTCAGCTTCGAAACAAGCGGAACAGCTCGCAAATCTCGATGATTTCGTCGATTTTGACCAAAACTGACCGTCATTTCCTTCCCGTTTGAGATATTTCGACGTTTAAGCGCTCTTTTTACTCCATTTAACGTGCAGAATGTAATACACGCCAGTTTCAGCTTCGAAACAAGCGGAACAGCTCGCAAATCTCGATGATTTCGTCGATTTTGACCAAAACTGACCGTCATTTCCTTCCCGTTTGAGATATTTCGACGTTTAAGCGCTCTTTTTACTCCTTTTTACGTGCAGAATGTAATAAACAACCGTTTAACCGTCGAAACAAGCGGAACAGCTCGCAAATCTCGATGATTTCGTCGATTTTGATGAAAACTGACCGTCATTTCCTTCCCGTTTGAGATATTTCGACGTTTAAGCGCTCTTTTTACTCCTTTTTACGTGCAGAATGCAATGCACTACCGTTTAACCTTCGAAACAAGCGGAACAGCTCGCAAATCTCGATGATTTTGTCGATTTTGATGAAAACTGACCGTCATTTCCTTCCCGTTTGAGATATTTCGACGTTTAAACGCTCATTTCACTCCTTTTTACTTGCAGAATGTAATAAACAACCGTTTAATCGTCGAAACAAGAAGAACAGCTCGCAAATCTCGATGATTTCGTCGATTTTGATGAAAACTGACCGTCATTTCCTTCCCGTTTGAGATATTTCGACGTTTAAGCGCACTTTTCACTCCATTTAACGTGCAGAATGTAATACACGCCAGTTTCAGCTTCGATACAAGCGGAACAGCTCGCAAATCTCGATGATTTCGTCGATTTTGACAAAAATAACCGTCATTTCCTTCCCGTTTGAGATATTTCGACGTTTAAGCGCTCTTTTTTCTCCATTTAACGTGCAGAATGTAATACACGCCAGTTTCAGCTTCGAAACAAGCGGAACAGCTCGCAAATCTCGATGATTTCGTCGATTTTGACCAAAACTGACAGTCATTTCCTTCCCGTTTGAGATATTTCGACGTTTAAGCGCTCTTTTTACTCCATTTAACGTGCAGAATGTAATACACCCTAGTTTCAGCTTCGAAGCAAGCGGAACAGCTCGCAAATCTCGATGATTTCGTCGATTTTGACCAAAAATGACCGTCATTTCCTTCCCGTTTGAGATATTTCGACGTTTAAGCGCTCTTTTTAGTCCATTTAACGTGCAGAATGTAATACACGCCAGTTTCAGCTTCGAAACAAGCGGAACAGCTCGCAAATCTCGATGATTTCGTCGATTTTGTCCAAAACTGACCGTCATTTCCTTGCCGTTTGAGATATTTCGACGTTTAAGCGCTCTTTTTACTCCTTTTTACGTGCAGAATGCAATGCACTACCGTTTAACCTTCGAAACAAGCGGAACAGCTCGCAAATCTCGATGATTTTGTCGATTTTGATGAAAACTGACCGTCATTTCCTTCCCGTTTGAGATATTTCGACGTTTAAACGCTCATTTCACTCCTTTTTACTTGCAGAATGTAATAAACAACCGTTTAATCGTCGAAACAAGAAGAACAGCTCGCAAATCTCGATGATTTCGTCGATTTTGATGAAAACTGACCGTCATTTCCTTCCCGTTTGAGATATTTCGACGTTTAAGCGCACTTTTCACTCCATTTAACGTGCAGAATGTAATACACGCCAGTTTCAGCTTCGATACAAGCGGAACAGCTCGCAAATCTCGATGATTTCGTCGATTTTGACAAAAATAACCGTCATTTCCTTCCCGTTTGAGATATTTCGACGTTTAAGCGCTCTTTTTTCTCCATTTAACGTGCAGAATGTAATACACGCCAGTTTCAGCTTCGAAACAAGCGGAACAGCTCGCAAATCTCGATGATTTCGTCGATTTTGACCAAAACTGACAGTCATTTCCTTCCCGTTTGAGATATTTCGACGTTTAAGCGCTCTTTTTACTCCATTTAACGTGCAGAATGTAATACACCCTAGTTTCAGCTTCGAAGCAAGCGGAACAGCTCGCAAATCTCGATGATTTCGTCGATTTTGACCAAAAATGACCGTCATTTCCTTCCCGTTTGAGATATTTCGACGTTTAAGCGCTCTTTTTAGTCCATTTAACGTGCAGAATGTAATACACGCCAGTTTCAGCTTCGAAACAAGCGGAACAGCTCGCAAATCTCGATGATTTCGTCGATTTTGTCCAAAACTGACCGTCATTTCCTTGCCGTTTGAGATATTTCGACGTTTAAGCGCTCTTTTTACTCCATTTAACGTGCAAAATGCAATGCATGCCAGTTTCAGCTTCGAAACAAGCGGAACAGCTCGCAAATCTCGATGATTTCGTCGATTTTGACCAAAAATAACCGTCATTTCCTTCCCGTTTGAGATATTTCGACGTTTAAGCGCTCTTTTTTCTCCATTTAACGTGCAGAATGTAATACACGCCAGTTTCAGCTTCGAAACAAGCGGAACAGCTCGCAAATCTCGATGATTTCGTCGATTTTGATGAAAACTGACCGTCATTTCCTTTCCGTTTGAGATATTTCGACGTTTAAACGCTCACTTCACTCCTTTTTACGTGCAGAATGCAACGCACAACCGTTTAACCGTCGAAACAAGCGGAACAGCTAGCAAATCTCGATGATTTCGTCGATTTTGATGAAAACTGACCGTCATTTCCTTCCCGTTTGAGATATTTCGACGTTTAAACGCTCATTTCACTCCTTTTTACGTGCAGAATGCGATGCACAACCGTTTAACCTTCGAAACAAGCGGAACAGCTCGCAAATCTCGATGATTTCGTCGATTTTGATGAAAACTGACCGCCATTTCCTTCCCGTTTGAGATATTTCGACGTTTAAGCGCACTTTTTACTCCATTTAACGTGCAGAATGTAATACACGCCAGTTTCAGCTTCGAAACAAGCGGAACAGCTCGCAAATCTCGATGATTTCGTCGATTTTGACCAAAAATAACCGTCATTTCCTTCCCGTTTGAGATATTTCGACGTTTAAGCGCTCTTTTTTCTCCATTTAACGTGCAGAATGTAATACACGCCAGTTTCAGCTTCGAAACAAGCAGAACAGCTCGCAAATCTCGATGATTTCGTCGATTTTGACCAAAACTGACCGTCATTTCCTTCCCGTTTGAGATATTTCGACGTTTAAGCGCTCTTTTTACTCCATTTAACGTGCAGAATGTAATACACGCCAGTTTCAGCTTCGAAACAAGCGGAACAGCTCGCAAATCTCGATGATTTCGTCGATTTTGACCAAAACTGACCGTCATTTCCTTCCCGTTTGAGATATTTCGACGTTTAAGCGCTCTTTTTACTCCATTTAACGTGCAGAATGTAATACACGCCAGTTTCAGCTTCGAAACAAGCGGAACAGCTCGCAAATCTCGATGATTTCGTCGATTTTGACCAAAACTGACCGTCATTTCCTTCCCGTTTGAGATATTTCGACGTTTAAGCGCTCTTTTTACTCCTTTTTACGTGCAGAATGTAATAAACAACCGTTTAACCGTCGAAACAAGCGGAACAGCTCGCAAATCTCGATGATTTCGTCGATTTTGATGAAAACTGACCGTCATTTCCTTCCCGTTTGAGATATTTCGACGTTTAAGCGCTCTTTTTACTCCTTTTTACGTGCAGAATGCAATGCACAACCGTTTAACCTTCAAAACAAGCGGAACAGCTCGCAAATCTCGATGATTTTGTCGATTTTGATGAAAACTGACCGTCATTTCCTTCCCGTTTGAGATATTTCGACGTTTAAACGCTCATTTCACTCCTTTTTACTTGCAGAATGTAATAAACAACCGTTTAATCGTCGAAACAAGAAGAACAGCTCGCAAATCCCGATGATTTCGTCGATTTTGACAAAAATAACCGTCATTTCCTTCCCGTTTGAGATATTTCGACGTTTAAGCGCTCTTTTTTCTCCATTTAACGTGCAGAATGTAATAAACGCCAGTTTCAGCTTCGAAACAAGCGGAACAGCTCGCAAATCTCGATGATTTCGTCGATTTTGACCAAAACTGACAGTCATTTCCTTCCCGTTTGAGATATTTCGACGTTTAAGCGCTCTTTTACTCCATTTAACGTGCAGAATGTAATACACCCTAGTTTCAGCTTCGAAACAAGCGGAACAGCTCGCAAATCTCGATGATTTCGTCGATTTTGACCAAAAATGACCGTCATTTCCTTCCCGTTTGAGATATTTCGACGTTTAAGCGCTCTTTTTAGTCCATTTAACGTGCAGAATGTAATACACGCCAGTTTCAGCTTCGAAACAAGCGGAACAGCTCGCAAATCTCGATGATTTCGTCGATTTTGTCCAAAACTGACCGTCATTTCCTTGCCGTTTGAGATATTTCGACGTTTAAGCGCTCTTTTTACTCCATTTAACGTGCAAAATGCAATGCATGCCAGTTTCAGCTTCGAAACAAGCGGAACAGCTCGCAAATCTCGATGATTTCGTCGATTTCGATGAAAACTGACCGTCATTTCCTTTCCGTTTGAGATATTTCGACGTTTAAACGCTCATTTCACTCCTTTTCACGTGCAGAATGCAACGCACAACCGTTTAACCGTCGAAACAAGCGGAACAGCTAGCAAATCTCGATGATTTCGTCGATTTTGATGAAAACTGACCGTCATTTCCTTCCCGTTGTTTTTACTCCTTTTACGTGCAGATGCAATGCACAACCGTTTAACCTTCGAAACAAGCGGAACAGCTCGCAAATCTCGATGATTTCGTCGATTTTGATGAAAACTGTCCGTCATTCCTTTCCGTTTGAGATATTTCGACGTTTAAACGCTCATTTCACTCCTTTTTACTTGCAGAATGTAATAAACAACCGTTTAAATCGTCGAAACAAGCGGAACAGCTCGCAAATCTCGAGGATTTCGTCGATTTTGATGAAAACTGACCGTCATTTCCTTCCGTTTGAGATTTTCGACGTTTTAGCGTTCTTTTTACTCCATTTAACGTGCAGAATGCAATGCACAACCGTTTAACCGTCGAAACAAGCGGAACAGCTCGCAAATCTCGATGATTTCGTCGGTTTTGATGAAAACTGACCGTCATTTCCTTCCCGTTTAAGATATTTCGACGTTTAAGCGCTCTTTCTACTCCATTTAACGTGCAGAATGCAATGCACAACCGTTTAAACCGTCGAAACAAGCGGAACAGCTCGCAAATCTCGATGATTTCGTCGGTTTTGATGAAAACTGACCGTCATTTCCTTCCGTTTAAGATATTTCGACGTTTAAGCGCTCTTTCTACTCCATTTAACGTGCAGAATGCAATGCACAACCGTTTAACCGTCGAAACAAGCGGAACAGCTCGCAAATCTCGATGATTTCGTCGATTTGAAGAAAACTGACCGTCATTTCCTTCCCGTTTGTGATATTTCGACGTTTAAACGCTCATTTCACTCTTTTTTACTTGCAGAATGTATTAAACAACCGCTTAACCGTCGAAACAAGCGGAACAGCTCGCAATCTCGAGGATTTCGTCGATTTTGACCATAACTAACCGTCATTTCCTTCTAGTTTGAGATATTTCGACGTTTAAGCGCTCTTTTTACTCCATTTAACGTGCAGAATGTAGTACACGCCAGTTTCAGCTTCGAAACAAGCGGAACAGCTCGCAAATCGCATTGATTTCGCCGATTTTGATGAAAACTGACCGTCATTTCCTTCCCGTTTGTGATATTTCGACGTCTAAACGCTCATTTAACTTCTTTTTACTTGCAGAATGTATTAACAACCGCTTAACCGTCGAAACAAGCGGAACAGCTCGCAAATCTCGAGGATTTCGTCGATTTTGATGAAAACTGACCGTCATTTCCTTCCGTTTGAGATTTTTCGACGTTTTAGCGCTCTTTTTACTCCTTTTTACGTGCAGATGCAATACACGACAGTTGCAGCGTCGAAACAAGCGGAACAGCTCGCAAATCTCGATGATTTCGTCGATTTTGAAGAAAACTGACCGTCATTTCCTTCCATTTGAGATATTTCGACGTTTAAGCGCTCTTTTTACTCCATTTAACGTGCAGAAGCAATGCACAACCGTTTAACCGTCGAAACAAGCGGAACAGCTCGCAAATCTCGATGATTTCGTCGGTTTTGATGAAAACTGACCGTCATTTCCTTCCGTTTAAGATATTTCGACGTTTAAGCGCTCTTTCTACTCCATTAACGTGCAGAATGCAATGCACAAACCGTTTAAACACCGTCGAAACAAGCGGAACAGCTCGCAAATCTCGATGATTTCGTCGATTTTGATGAAAACTGACCGTCATTTCCTTCCCGTTTGAGATATTTCGACGTTTAAACGCTCTTTTTACTCCATTTAACGTGCAGAATGCAATGCACAAACCGTTTAACTGTCGAAACAAGCGGAACAACTCGCAAATCTCGATGATTTCGTCGATTTTGATGAAAACTGACCGTCATTTCCTACCCGTTTGAGATATTTCGACGTTTAAGTGCTCTCCTTACTCCATTTAACGTGCAGAATGTAATATGCGCCAGTTTCAGCTTCGAAACAAGCGGAACAGCTCGCATATCTTGATGATTTCGTCGATTTTTACCAAAACTAACCGTCATTTCCTTCCGTTTGAGATATTCCGACGTTTAAGCGCTCTTTTTACTCCATTTAACGTGCACAATGTAATGCACGACAGTTTCAACGTCTAGACAAGCGGAACGGCTCGCAAATCTCGAGGATTTCGTCGATTTTGACGAAAACTGACCGTCATTTCCTTCCCGTTTGAGATTTTTCGACGTTTTAGCGCTCTTTTTACTCCATTTAACGTGCAGAATGCAATGCACACCGTTTAACCGTCGAAACAAGCGAATAGCTCGCAAATCTCGATGATTTCGTCGGTTTTGATGAAAACTGACCGTCATTTCCTTCCCGTTTAAGATATTTCGACGTTTAAGCGCTCTTTCTACTCCATTTAACGTGCAGAATGCAATGCACAACCGTTTAAACCGTCGAAACAAGCGGAACAGCTCGCAAATCTCGATGATTTCGTCGATTTTGAAGAAAACTGACCGTCATTTCCTTCCCGTTTGTGATATTTCGACGTTTAAAGCGCTCTTTAACTCCATTTAACGTGCAGAATGTAGTACACGCCAGTTTCAGCTTCGAAACAAGCGGAACAGCTCGCAAATCGCTTTGATTTCGCCGATTTTGATGAAAACTGACCGTCATTTCCTTCCCGTTTGTGATATTTCGACGTTTAAACGCTCATTTCACTCCTTTTTACTTGCAGAATGTATTAAACAACCGCTTAACCGTCGAAACAAGCGGAACAGCTCGCAAATCTCGAGGATTTCGTCGATTTTGATGAAACTGACCGTCATTTCCTTCCGTTTGAGATTTTTCGACGTTTTAGCGCTCTTTTTACTCCTTTTTACGTGCAGAATGCAATACACGACAGTTGCAGCGTCGAAACAAGCGGAACAGCTCGCAAATCTCGATGATTTCGTCGATTTTGAAGAAAACTGACCGTCATTTCCTTCCCATTGAGATATTTCGACGTTTAAAGCGCTCTTTTTACTCCATTTAACGTGCAGAATGCAATGCACAACCGTTCAACCGTCGAAACAAGCGGAACAGCTCGCAAATCTCGATGATTTCGTCGGTTTTGATGAAAACTGACCGTCATTTCCTTCCCGTTTGAGATATTTCGACGTTTAAAACGCTCTTTTACTCCATTTAACGTGCAGAATGCAATGCACAAACCGTTTAACTGTCGAAACAAGCGGAACAACTCGCAAATCTCGATGATTTCGTCGATTTTGATGAAAACTGACCGTCATTCCTACCCGTTTGAGATATTTCGACGTTTAAGCGCTCTCTTTACTCCATTTAACGTGCAGAATGCAATGCACAACCGTTTAACCGTCGAAACAAGCGGAACAGCTCGCAAATCCCGATGATTTCGTCGATTTTGATGAAAACTGACCGTCATTTCCTTCCCGTTTGTGATATTTCGACGTTTAAACGCTCATTTCACTCCTTTTTACGTGCAGAATGTAATAAACAACCGTTTAACCGTCGAAACAAGCGGAACAGCTCGCAAATCTCGATGATTTCGCCGATTTTGATTAAAACTGACCGTCATTTCCTACCCGTTTGAGATATTTCGACGTTTAAGCGCTCTTTTTACTCCATTTAACGTGCAGAATGCAATACACAACCGTTTAACCGTCGAAACAAGCGGAACAGCTCGCAAATCTCGATGATTTCGTCGATTTTGATAAAAACTGACCGTCATTTCCTTCCCGTTTGTGATATTTCGACGTTTAAACGCTCATTTCACTCCATTTTACTTGCAGAATGTAATAAACAACCGTTTAATACCGTCGAAACAAGCGGAACAGCTCGCAAATCTCGATGATTTCGTCGATTTTGATGAAAACTGACCGTCATTTCCTTCCCGTTGAGATATTTCGACGTTTAAACGCTCATTTCGCTCCTTTTTACGTGCAGAATGTAATGCATGCCAGTTTCAACGTCTAAACAAGCGGAACAGCTCGCAAATCTCGATGATTTCGTCGATTTTGACCAAAACTAACCGTCATTTCCTTCCCGTTTGAGAATTTTCGACGTTTAAGCGCTCTTTTACTCCATTTAACGTGCAGAATGTAATGCATGGCAGTTTCAACGTCTAAACAAGCGGAACAGCTCGCAAATCTCGATGATTTCGTCGATTTTGACGAAAACTAACCGTCATTTCCTTCCCGTTTGAGATATTTCGCCGTTTCTGAGCTCTTTTAACTCCATTTAACGTGCAGAATGTAATGCATGCCAGTTTCAGCTTTGAAACAAGCGGAACAGCTCACAAATCTCGATGATTTCGTTGATTTTGACGAAAACTAACCGCCATTTCCTTCCCTTTTGAGATATTTCGACGTTTAAGCGCTCTTTTTACTCCATTTAACGTGCACAATGTAATGCACGACAGTTTCAACGTCTAGACAAGCGGAACGGCTCGCAAATCTCGATAATTTCCTCGATTTTGACGAAAACTAACCGTCATTTCCTTCCCGTTTGAGATATTTCGACGTTTAAGCGCTCTTTTTACTCCATTTAACGTGCAGAATGTAATGCATGCCAGTTTCAACGTCTAAACAAGAGCAACAGCTCGCAAATCTCGATGATTCGTCGATTTTGACGAAAACTAACCGTCATTTCCTTCCCGTTTGAGATATTTCGAGGTTTAAGAGCCCTTTTTACTCCATTTAACGTGCAGAATGCAATGCATGCCAGTGTCAACGTCGAAACAAGCGGAACAGCTCGCAAATCTCGATGATTTCGTCGATTTTGACAAAAATAACCGTCATTTCCTTCCCGTTTGAGATATTTCGACGTTTAAGCGCCTTTTTTTCTCCATTTAACGTGCAGAATGTAATACACGCCAGTTTCAGCTTCGAAACAAGCGGAACAGCTCGCAAATCTCGATGATTTCGTCGATTTTGACCAAAACTGACCGTCATTCCTTCCCCGTTTGAGATATTTCGACGTTTAAGCGCTCTTTTTACTCCATTTAACGTGCAGAATGTAATACACCCCAGTTTCAGCTTCGAAACAAGCGGAACAGCTCGCAAATCTCGATGATTTTGTCGATTTTGACCAAAACTGACCGTCATTTCCTTCCCGTTTGAGATATTTCGCCGTTTAAGCGCTCCTTTACTCCATTTAAGGTGCAGAATGTAATACACGCCAGTTCAGCTTCGAAACAAGCGGAACAGCTCGCAAATCTCGATGATATCGTCGATTTTGACGAAAACTAACCGTCATTTCCTCCCGTTTGAGATATTTCGACGTTTAAGCGCTCCTTTTACTCCATTTAACGTGCACAATGTAATGCACGACAGTTTCAACGTCTAGACAAGCGGAACGGCTCGCAAATCTCGATGATTTCGTCGATTTTGACGAAAACTAACCGTCATTTCCTTCCCGTTTGAGATATTTCGCCTTTTCTGAGCTCTTTTGACTTCATTTAACGTGCAGAATGTAATGCATGCCAGTTTCAGGTTTGAAACAAGCGGAACAGCTCGCAAATCTCGATGATTTCATTGATTTTGACGAAAACTAACCGCCATTTCCTTCCCTTTTGAGATATTTCGTCGTTTAAGCGCTCTTTTTACTCCATTTAACGTGCAGAATGTAATGCATGGCAGTTTCAACGTCTAAACAAGCGGAACAGCTCGCAAATCTCGATGATTTCGTCGATTTTGACCAAAACTAACAGTCATTTCCTTCCCGTTTGAGATATTTCGACGTTTAAGCGCTCTTTTTACTCCATTTAACGTGCACAATGTAATGCACGACATTTTCAACGTCTAGACAAGCGGAACGGCTCGCAAATCTCGATGATTTCGTCGATTTTGACGAAAACTAACCGTCATTTCCTTCCCGTTTGAGATATTTCGCCGTTTCTGAGCTCTTTTAACTCCATTTAACGTGCAGAATGTAATGCATGCCAGTTTCAGCTTTGAAACAAGCGGAACAGCTCGCAAATCTCGATGATTTCGTCGATTTTGACGAAAACTAACCGTCATTTCCTTCCCGTTTGAGATATTTCGAGGTTTAAGAGCCCTTTTTACTCCATTTAACGTGCAGAATGCAATGCATGCCAGTGTCAACGTCGAAACAAGCGGAACAGCTCGCAAATCTCGATGATTTCGTCGATTTTGACAAAAATAACCGTCATTTCCTTCCCGTTTGAGATATTTCGACGTTTAAGCGCCTTTTTTCTCCATTTAACGTGCAGAATGTAATACACGCCAGTTTCAGCTTCGAAACAAGCGGAACAGCTCGCAAATCTCGATGATTTCGTCGATTTTGACCAAAACTGACCGTCATTTCCTTCCCGTTTGAGATATTTCGACGTTTAAGCGCTCTTTTTACTCCATTTAACGTGCAGAATGTAATACACCCCAGTTTCAGCTTCGAAACAAGCGGAACAGCTCGCAAATCTCGATGATTTTGTCGATTTTGACCAAACTGACCGTCATTTCCTTCCCGTTTGAGATATTTCGCCGTTTATGCGCTCCTTTTACTCCATTTAAGGTGCAGAATGTAATACACGAAAGTTTCAGCTTCGAAACAAGCGGAACAGCTCGCAAATCTCGATGATATCGTCGATTTTGACGAAAACTAACCGTCATTTCCTTCCCGTTTGAGATATTTCGACGTTTAAGCGCTCCTTTTACTCCATTTAACGTGCACAATGTAATGCACGACAGTTTCAACGTCTAGACAAGCGGAACGGCTCGCAAATCTCGATGATTTCGTCGATTTTGACGAAAACTAACCGTCATTTCCTTCCGTTTGAGATATTTCGCCTTTTCTGAGCTCTTTTGACTTCATTTAACGTGCAGATGTAATGCATGCCAGTTTCAGCTTTGAAACAAGCGGAACAGCTCGCAAATCTCGATGATTTCATTGATTTTGACGAAAACTAACCGCCATTTCCTTCCCTTTTGAGATATTTCGTCGTTTAAGCGCTCTTTTACTCCATTTAACGTGCAGAATGTAATGCATGCCAGTTTCAACGTCTAAACAAGCGGAACAGCTCGCAAATCTCGATGATTTCGTCGATTTTGACCAAAACTAAAAGTCATTTCCTTCCCGTTTGAGATATTTCGACGTTTAAGCGCTCTTTTTACTCCATTTAACGTGCAGAATGCAATGCATGCCAGTGTCAACGTCGAAACAAGTGGAACAGCTCGCAAATCTCGATGATTTCGTCGATTTTGACAAAAATAACCGTCATTTCCATCCCGTTGAGATATTTCGACGTTTAAGCGCTCTTTTTTCTCCATTTAACGTGCAGAATGTAATACACGCCAGTTTCAGCTTCGAAACAAGAGGAACAGCTCGCAAATCTCGATGATTTCGTCGATTTTGACCAAAACTGACCGTCATTCCTTCCGTTTGAGATATTTCGACGTTTAAGCGCTCTTTTTGCTCCATTTAACGTGCAGAATGTAATACACCCCAGTTTCAGCTTCGAAACAAGCGGAACAGCTCGCAAATCTCGATGATTTCGTCGATATTGACCAAAACTGACCGTCATTTCCTTCCCGTTTGAGATATTTCGACGTTTAAGAACTCCTTTTACTCCATTTATGGTGCAGAATGTAATACACGCCAGTTTCAGCTTCGAAACAAGCGGAACAGCTCGCAACTCGCAAATCTCGATGATATCGTCGATTTTGACGAAAACTAACCGTCATTTCCTTCCCGTTTGAGATATTTCGACGTTTCTGAGCTCTTTTAACTTCATTTAACGTGCAGAATGTAATGCATGCCAGTTTCAGCTTTGAAACAAGCGGAACAGCTCGCAAATCTCGATGATTTCATTGATTTTGACGAAAACTAACCGCCATTTCCTTCCCTTTTGAGATATTTCGTCGTTTAAGCGCTCTTTTTACTCCATTTAACGTGCAGAATGTAATGCATGCCAGTTTCAACGTCTAAACAAGAGCAACAGCTCCCAAATCTCGATGGTTTCGTAGATTTTGTCCAAAACTAACCGTCATTTCCTTGCCGTTTGAGATATTTCGACGTTTAAGCGCTCTTTTTACTCCATTTAACGTGCAAAATGCAATGCATGCCAGTTTCAGCGCCTAAACAAGCGGAACAGCTCGCAAATCTTGATGATTTCGTCGATTTTTACCAAAACTAACCGTCATTTCCTTCCCTTTTGAGATATTTCGACGTTTAAGCGCTCTTTTTACTCCATTTAACGTGCACAATGTAATGCATGCCAGTTTCAACGTCTAAACAAGAGCAACAGCTCGCAAATCTCGATGATTTCGTCGATTTTGACGAAACTAACCGTCATTTCTTCCCGTTTGAGATATTTCGAGGTTTAAGAGCCCTTTTTACTCCATTTAACGTGCAGAATGCAATGCATGCCAGTGTCAACGTCGAAACAAGCGGAACAGCTCGCTAATCTCGATGATTTCGTCGATTTTGACAAAAATAACCGTCATTTCCTTCCCGTTTGAGATATTTCGACGTTTAAGCGCCTTTTTTTCTCCATTTAACGTGCAGAATGCAATACACGCCAGTTTCAGCTTCGAAACAAGCGGAACAGCTCGCAAATCTCGATGATTTCGTCGATTTTGACCAAAACTGACCGTCATTTCCTTCCCGTTTGAGATATTTCGACGTTTAAGCGCTCTTTTTACTCCATTTAACGTGCAGAATGTAATACACCCCAGTTTCAGCTTCGAAACAAGCGGAACAGCTCGCAAATCTCGATGATTTTGTCGATTTTGACCAAAACTGACCGTCATTTCCTTCCCGTTTGAGATATTTCGCCGTTTAAGCGCTCCTTTTACTCCATTTAAGGTGCAGAATGTAATACACGCCAGTTTCAGCTTCGAAACAAGCGGAACAGCTCGCAAATCTCGATGATATCGTCGATTTTGACGAAAACTAACCGTCATTTCCTTCCCGTTTGAGATATTTCGACGTTTAAGCGCTCCTTTTACTCCATTTAACGTGCACAATGTAATGCACGACAGTTTCAACGTCTAGACAAGCGGAACGGCTCGCAAATCTCGATGATTTCGTCGATTTTGACGAAAACTAACCGTCATTTCCTTCCCGTTTGAGATATTTTCGCCTTTTCTGAGCTCTTTTGACTTCATTTAACGTGCAGAATGTAGTGCATGCCAGTTTCAGCTTTGAAACAAGCGGAACAGCTCGCAAATCTCGATGATTTCATTGATTTTGACGAAAACTAACCGCCATTTCCTTCCCTTTTGAGATATTCGTCGTTTAAGCGCTCTTTTTACTCCATTAACGTGCAGAATGTAATGCATGCCAGTTTCAACGTCTAAACAGCGGAACAGCTCGCAAATCTCGATGATTTCGTCGATTTTGACCAAACTAACAGTCATTTCTTCCCGTTTGAGATATTTCAACGTTTAAAGCGCTCTTTTTACTCCATTTAACGTGCACAATGTAATGCACGACATTTTCAACGTCTAGACAAGCGGAACGGCTCGCAAATCTCGATGGATTTCGTCGATTTTGACGAAAACTAACAGTCATTTCCTTCCCGTTTGAGATATTTCGCCGTTTCTGAGCTCTTTTAACTCCATTTAACGTGCAGAATGTAATGCATGCCAGTTTCAGCTTTGAAACAAGCGGAACAGCTCGCAAATCTCGATGATTTCGTCGATTTTGACGAAAACTAACCGTCATTTCCTTCCCGTTTGAGATATTTCGAGGTTTAAGAGCCCTTTTTACTCCATTTAACGTGCAGAATGCAATGCATGCCAGTGTCAACGTCGAAACAAGCGGAACAGCTCGCAAATCTCGATGATTTCGTCGATTTTGACAAAAATAACCGTCATTTCCTTCCCGTTTGAGATATTTCGACGTTTAAGCGCTCCTTTTACTCCATTTAAGGTGCAGAATGTAATACACGCCAGTTTCAGCTTCGAAACAAGCGGAACAGCTCGCAAATCTCGATGATATCGTCGATTTTGACGAAAACTAACCGTCATTTCCTTCCCGTTTGAGATATTTCGACGTTTAAGCGCTCCTTTTACTCCATTTAACGTGCACAATGTAATGCACGACAGTTTCAACGTCTAGACAAGCGGAACGGCTCGCAAATCTCGATGATTTCGTCGATTTTGACGAAAACTAACCGTCATTTCCTTCCCGTTTGAGATATTTCGCCGTTTCTGAGCTCTTTTAACTCCATTTAACGTGCAGAATGTAATGCATGCCAGTTTCAGCTTTGAAACAAGCGGAACAGCTCGCAAATCTCGATGATTTCGTCGATTTTGACCAAAACTGACCGTCATTTCCCTTCCCGTTTGAGATATTTCGACGTTTAAGCGCTCTTTTTACTCCATTTAACGTGCAGAATGTAATACACCCCAGTTTCAGCTTCGAAACAAGCGGAACAGCTCGCAAATCTCGATGATTTTGTCGATTTTGACCAAAACTGACCGTCATTTCCTTCCCGTTTGAGATATTTCGCCGTTTAAGCGCTCCTTTTACTCCATTTAAGGTGCAGAATGTAATACACGCCAGTTTCAGCTTCGAAACAAGCGGAACAGCTCGCAAATCTCGATGATATCGTCGATTTTGACGAAAACTAACCGTCATTTCCTTCCCGTTTGAGATATTTCGAGGTTTAAGAGCCCTTTTTACTCCATTTAACGTGCAGAATGCAATGCATGCCAGTTTCAACGTCTAAACAAGAGCAACAGCTCGCAAATCTCGATGATTTCGTCGATTTTGACGAAAACTAACCGTCATTTCCTTCCCGTTTGAGATATTTCGAGGTTTAAGAGCCCTTTTTACTCCATTTAACGTGCAGAATGCAATGCATGCCAGTGTCAACGTCGAAACAAGCGGAACAGCTCGCTAATCTCGATGATTTCGTCGATTTTGACAAAAATAACCGTCATTTCCTTCCCGTTTGAGATATTTCGACGTTTAAGCGCCTTTTTTTCTCCATTTAACGTGCAGAATGCAATACACGCCAGTTTCAGCTTCGAAACAAGCGGAACAGCTCGCAAATCTCGATGATTTCGTCGATTTGACGAAAACTAACCGTCATTTCCTTCCCGTTTGAGATATTTCGAGGTTTAAGAGCCCTTTTTACTCCATTTAACGTGCAGAATGCAATGCATGCCAGTGTCAACGTCGAAACAAGCGGAACAGCTCGCAAATCTCGATGATTTCGTCGATTTTGACAAAAATAACCGTCATTTCCTTCCCGTTTGAGATATTTCGACGTTTAAGCGCTCCTTTTACTCCATTTAAGGTGCAGAATGTAATACACGCCAGTTTCAGCTTCGAAACAAGCGGAACAGCTCGCAAATCTCGATGATATCGTCGATTTTGACGAAAACTAACCGTCATTTCCTTCCCGTTTGAGATATTTCGACGTTTAAGCGCTCCTTTTACTCCATTTAACGTGCACAATGTAATGCACGACAGTTTCAACGTCTAGACAAGCGGAACGGCTCGCAAATCTCGATGATTTCGTCGATTTTGACGAAAACTAACCGTCATTTCCTTCCCGTTTGAGATATTTCGCCTTTCTGAGCTCTTTTGACTTCATTTAACGTGCAGAATGTAGTGCATGCCAGTTTCAGCTTTGAAACAAGCGAACAGCTCGCAAATCTCGATGATTTCATTGATTTTGACGAAAACTAACCGCCATTTCCTTCCCTTTTGAGATATTTCGTCGTTTAAGCGCTCTTTTTACTCCATTTAACGTGCAGAATGTAATGCATGCCAGTTTCAACGTCTAAACAAGCGGAACAGCTCGCAAATCTCGATGATTTCGTCGATTTTGACCAAAACTAACAGTCATTTCCTTCCCGTTTGAGATATTTCAACGTTTAAAGCGCTCTTTTTACTCCATTTAACGTGCACAATGTAATGCACGACATTTTCAACGTCTAGACAAGCGGAACGGCTCGCAAATCTCGATGATTTCGTCGATTTTGACGAAAACTAACAGTCATTTCCTTCCCGTTTGAGATATTTCGCCGTTTCTGAGCTCTTTTAACTCCATTTAACGTGCAGAATGTAATGCATGCCACTTTCAGCTTTGAAACAAGCGGAACAGCTCGCAAATCTCGATGATTTCGTCGATTTTGACGAAAACTAACCGTCATTTCCTTCCCGTTTGAGATATTTCGAGGTTTATGAGCCCTTTTTACTCCATTTAACGTGCAGAATGCAATGCATGCCAGTGTCAACGTCGAAACAAGCGGAACAGCTCGCAAATCTCGATGATTTCGTCGATTTTGACAAAAATAACCGTCATTTCCTTCCCGTTTGAGATATTTCGACGTTTAAGCGCTCCTTTTACTCCATTTAAGGTGCAGAATGTAATACACGCCAGTTTCAGCTTCGAAACAAGCGGAACAGCTCGCAAATCTCGATGATATCGTCGATTTTGACGAAAACTAACCGTCATTTCCTTCCCGTTTGAGATATTTCGACGTTAAGCGCTCCTTTTACTCCATTTAACGTGCACAATGTAATGCACGACAGTTTCAACGTCTAGACAAGCGGAACGGCTCGCAAATCTCGATGATTTCGTCGATTTTGACGAAAACTAACCGTCATTTCCTTCCCGTTTGAGATATTTCGCCGTTTCTGAGCTCTTTTAACTCCATTTAACGTGCAGAATGTAATGCATGCCAGTTTCAGCTTTGAAACAAGCGGAACAGCTCGCAAATCTCGATGATTTCGTCGATTTTGACCAAAACTGACCGTCATTTCCTTCCCGTTTGAGATATTTCGACGTTTTAAGCGCTCTTTTTACTCCATTTAACGTGCAGAATGTAATACACCCCAGTTTCAGCTTCGAAACAAGCGGAACAGCTCGCAAATCTCGATGATTTTGTCGATTTTGACCAAAACTGACCGTCATTTCCTTCCCGTTTGAGATATTTCGCCGTTTAAGCGCTCCTTTTACTCCATTTAAGGTGCAGAATGTAATACACGCCAGTTTCAGCTTCGAAACAAGCGGAACAGCTCGCAAATCTCGATGATATCGTCGATTTTGACGAAAACTAACCGTCATTTCCTTCCCGTTTGAGATATTTCGACGTTTAAGCGCTCCTTTTACTCCATTTAACGTGCACAATGTAATGCACGACAGTTTCAACGTCTAGACAAGCGGAACGGCTCGCAAATCTCGATGATTTCGTCGATTTTGACGAAAACTAACCGTCATTTCCTTCCCGTTTGAGATATTTCGCCTTTTCTGAGCTCTTTTGACTTCATTTAACGTGCAGAATGTAATGCATGCCAGTTTCAGCTTTGAAACAAGCGGAACAGCTCGCAAATCTCGATGATTTCATTGATTTTGACGAAAACTAACCGCCATTTCCTTCCCTTTTGAGATATTTCGTCGTTTAAGCGCTCTTTTTACTCCATTTAACGTGCAGAATGTAATGCATGCCAGTTTCAACGTCTAAACAAGCGAACAGCTCGCAAATCTCGATGATTTCGTCGATTTTGACCAAAACTAACAGTCATTTCCTTCCCGTTTGAGATATTTCGACGTTTAAGCGCTCTTTTTACTCCATTTAACGTGCACAATGTAATGCACGACATTTTCAACGTCTAGACAAGCGGAACGGCTCGCAAATCTCGATGATTTCGTCGATTTTGACGAAAACTAACCGTCATTTCCTTCCCGTTTGAGATATTTCGCCGTTTCTGAGCTCTTTTAACTCCATTTAACGTGCAGAATGTAATGCATGCCAGTTTCAGCTTTGAAACAAGCGGAACAGCTCGCAAATCTCGATGATTTCGTCGATCTTGACGAAAACTAACCGTCATTTCCTTCCCGTTTGAGATATTTCGAGGTTTAAGAGCCCTTTTTACTCCATTTAACGTGCAGAATGCAATGCATGCCAGTGTCAACGTCCGAAACAAGTGGAACAGCTCGCAAATCTCGATGATTTCGTCGATTTGACAAAAATAACCGTCATTTCCATCCCGTTTGAGATATTTCGACGTTTAAGCGCTCTTTTTTCTCCATTTAACGTGCAGAATGTAATACACGCCAGTTTCAGCTTCGAAACAAGGGGAACAGCTCGCAAATCTCGATGATTTCGTCGATTTTGACCAAAACTGACCGTTCATTTCCTTCCCGTTTGAGATATTTCGACGTTTAAGCGCTCTTTTTGCTCCATTTAACGTGCAGAATGTAATACACCCCAGTTTCAGCTTCGAAACAAGCGGAACAGCTCGCAAATCTCGATGATTTCGTCGATATTGACCAAAACTGACCGTCATTTCCTTCCCGTTTGAGATATTTCGACGTTTAAGCGCTCCTTTTACTCCATTTATGGTGCAGAATGTAATACACGCCAGTTTCAGCTTCGAAACAAGCGGAACAGCTCGCAAATCTCGATGATATCGTCGATTTTGACGAAAACTAACCGTCATTTCCTTCCCGTTTGAGATATTTCGACGTTTCTGAGCTCTTTTAACTTCATTTAACGTGCAGAATGTAATGCATGCCAGTTTCAGCTTTGAAACAAGCGGAACAGCTCGCAAATCTCGATGATTTCATTGATTTTGACGAAAACTAACCGCCATTTCCTTCCCTTTTGAGATATTTCGTCGTTTAAGCGCTCTTTTTACTCCATTTAACGTGCAGAATGTAATGCATGCCAGTTTCAACGTCTAAACAAGAGCAACAGCTCCCAAATCTCGATGGTTTCGTAGATTTTGTCCAAAACTAACCGTCATTTCCTTGCCGTTTGAGATATTTCGACGTTTAAGCGCTCTTTTTACTCCATTTAACGTGCAAAATGCAATGCATGCCAGTTTCAGCGCCTAAACAAGCGGAACAGCTCGCAAATCTTGATGATTTCGTCGATTTTTACCAAAACTAACCGTCATTTCCTTCCCTTTTGAGATATTTCGACGTTTAAGCGCTCTTTTTACTCCATTTAACGTGCACAATGTAATGCACGACAGTTTCACCGTCTAGACAAGCGGAACGGCTCGCAAATCTCGATAATTTCCTCGATTTTGACGAAAACTAACCGTCATTTCCTTCCCGTTTGAGATATTTCGACGTTTAAGCGCTCTTTTTACTCCATTTAACGTGCAGAATGTAATGCATGCCAGTTTCAACGTCTAAACAAGAGCAAC
The DNA here is from genome assembly GCF_040668555.2 of Bombus flavifrons. Taxonomy (NCBI): domain Eukaryota; kingdom Metazoa; phylum Arthropoda; class Insecta; order Hymenoptera; family Apidae; genus Bombus; species Bombus flavifrons. The sequence continues at coordinate 28,574 of NW_027185084.1, forward strand.
AGCTCGCAAATCTCGATGATTTCGTCGATTTTGACGAAAACTAACCGTCATTTCCTTCCCGTTTGAGATATTTCGAGGTTTAAGAGCCCTTTTTACTCCATTTAACGTGCAGAATGCAATGCATGCCAGTGTCAACGTCGAAACAAGCGGAACAGCTCGCTAATCTCGATGATTTCGTCGATTTTGACAAAAATAACCGTCATTTCCTTCCCGTTTGAGATATTTCGACGTTTAAGCGCCTTTTTTTCTCCATTTAACGTGCAGAATGCAATACACGCCAGTTTCAGCTTCGAAACAAGCGGAACAGCTCGCAAATCTCGATGATTTCGTCGATTTTGACCAAAACTGACCGTCATTTCCTTCCCGTTTGAGATATTTCGACGTTTAAGCGCTCTGTTTACTCCATTTAACGTGCAGAATGTAATACACCCCAGTTTCAGCTTCGAAACAAGCGGAACAGCTCGCAAATCTCGATGATTTTGTCGATTTTGACCAAAACTGACCGTCATTTCCTTCCCGTTTGAGATATTTCGCCGTTTAAGCGCTCCTTTTACTCCATTTAAGGTGCAGAATGTAATACACGCCAGTTTCAGCTTCGAAACAAGCGGAACAGCTCGCAAATCTCGATGATATCGTCGATCTTGACGAAAACTAACCGTCATTTCCTTCCCGTTTGAGATATTTCGACGTTTAAGCGCTCCTTTTACTCCATTTAACGTGCACAATGTAATGCACGACAGTTTCAACGTCTAGACAAGCGGAACGGCTCGCAAATCTCGATGATTTCGTCGATTTTGACGAAAACTAACCGTCATTTCCTTCCCGTTTGAGATATTTCGCCTTTTCTGAGCTCTTTTGACTTCATTTAACGTGCAGAATGTAATGCATGCCAGTTTCAGCTTTGAAACAAGCGGAACAGCTCGCAAATCTCGATGATTTCATTGATTTTGACGAAAACTAACCGCCATTTCCTTCCCTTTTGAGATATTTCGTCGTTTAAGCGCTCTTTTTACTCCATTTAACGTGCAGAATGTAATGCATGCCAGTTTCAACGTCTAAACAAGCGGAACAGCTCGCAAATCTCGATGATTTCGTCGATTTTGACCAAAACTAACAGTCATTTCCTTCCCGTTTGAGATATTTCGACGTTTAAGCGCTCTTTTTACTCCATTTAACGTGCACAATGTAATGCACGACATTTTCAACGTCTAGACAAGCGGAACGGCTCGCAAATCTCGATGATTTCGTCGATTTTGACGAAAACTAACAGTCATTTCCTTCCCGTTTGAGATATTTCGCCGTTTCTGAGCTCTTTTAACTCCATTTAACGTGCAGAATGTAATGCATGCCAGTTTCAGCTTTGAAACAAGCGGAACAGCTCGCAAATCTCGATGATTTCGTCGATTTTGACGAAAACTAACCGTCATTTCCTTCCCGTTTGAGATATTTCGAGGTTTAAGAGCCCTTTTTACTCCATTTAACGTGCAGAATGCAATGCATGCCAGTGTCAACGTCGAAACAAGCGGAACAGCTCGCAAATCTCGATGATTTCGTCGATTTTGACAAAAATAACCGTCATTTCCTTCCCGTTTGAGATATTTCGACGTTTAAGCGCTCCTTTTACTCCATTTAAGGTGCAGAATGTAATACACGCCAGTTTCAGCTTCGAAACAAGCGGAACAGCTCGCAAATCTCGATGATATCGTCGATTTTGACGAAAACTAACCGTCATTTCCTTCCCGTTTGAGATATTTCGACGTTTAAGCGCTCCTTTTACTCCATTTAACGTGCACAATGTAATGCACGACAGTTTCAACGTCTAGACAAGCGGAACGGCTCGCAAATCTCGATGATTTCGTCGATTTTGACGAAAACTAACCGTCATTTCCTTCCCGTTTGAGATATTTCGCCGTTTCTGAGCTCTTTTAACTCCATTTAACGTGCAGAATGTAATGCATGCCAGTTTCAGCTTTGAAACAAGCGGAACAGCTCGCAAATCTCGATGATTTCGTCGATTTTGACCAAAACTGACCGTCATTTCCTTCCCGTTTGAGATATTTCGACGTTTAAGCGCTCTTTTTACTCCATTTAACGTGCAGAATGTAATACACCCCAGTTTCAGCTTCGAAACAAGCGGAACAGCTCGCAAATCTCGATGATTTTGTCGATTTTGACCAAAACTGACCGTCATTTCCTTCCCGTTTGAGATATTTCGCCGTTTAAGCGCTCCTTTTACTCCATTTAAGGTGCAGAATGTAATACACGCCAGTTTCAGCTTCGAAACAAGCGGAACAGCTCGCAAATCTCGATGATATCGTCGATTTTGACGAAAACTAACCGTCATTTCCTTCCCGTTTGAGATATTTCGACGTTTAAGCGCTCCTTTTACTCCATTTAACGTGCACAATGTAATGCACGACAGTTTCAACGTCTAGACAAGCGGAACGGCTCGCAAATCTCGATGATTTCGTCGATTTTGACGAAAACTAACCGTCATTTCCTTCCCGTTTGAGATATTTCGCCTTTTCTGAGCTCTTTTGACTTCATTTAACGTGCAGAATGTAATGCATGCCAGTTTCAGCTTTGAAACAAGCGGAACAGCTCGCAAATCTCGATGATTTCATTGATTTTGACGAAAACTAACCGCCATTTCCTTCCCTTTTGAGATATTTCGTCGTTTAAGCGCTCTTTTTACTCCATTTAACGTGCAGAATGTAATGCATGCCAGTTTCAACGTCTAAACAAGCGGAACAGCTCGCAAATCTCGATGATTTCGTCGATTTTGACCAAAACTAACAGTCATTTCCTTCCCGTTTGAGATATTTCGACGTTTAAGCGCTCTTTTTACTCCATTTAACGTGCACAATGTAATGCACGACATTTTCAACGTCTAGACAAGCGGAACGGCTCGCAAATCTCGATGATTTCGTCGATTTTGACGAAAACTAACCGTCATTTCCTTCCCGTTTGAGATATTTCGCCGTTTCTGAGCTCTTTTAACTCCATTTAACGTGCAGAATGTAATGCATGCCAGTTTCAGCTTTGAAACAAGCGGAACAGCTCGCAAATCTCGATGATTTCGTCGATTTTGACGAAAACTAACCGTCATTTCCTTCCCGTATGAGATATTTCGAGGTTTAAGAGCCCTTTTTACTCCATTTAACGTGCAGAATGCAATGCATGCCAGTGTCAACGTCGAAACAAGTGGAACAGCTCGCAAATCTCGATGATTTCGTCGATTTTGACAAAAATAACCGTCATTTCCTTCCCGTTTGAGATATTTCGACGTTTAAGCGCTCTTTTTTCTCCATTTAACGTGCAGAATGTAATACACGCCAGTTTCAGCTTCGAAACAAGAGGAACAGCTCGCAAATCTCGATGATTTCGTCGATTTTGACCAAAACTGACCGTCATTTCCTTCCCGTTTGAGATATTTCGACGTTTAAGCGCTCTTTTTACTCCATTTAACGTGCAGAATGTAATACACCCCAGTTTCAGCTTCGAAACAAGCGGAACAGCTCGCAAATCTCGATGATTTCGTCCATATTGACCAAAACTGACCGTCATTTCCTTCCCGTTTGAGATATTTCGACGTTTAAGCGCTCCTTTTACTCCATTTATGGTGCAGAATGTAATACACGCCAGTTTCAGCTTCGAAACAAGCGGAACAGCTCGCAAATCTCGATGATATCGTCGATTTTGACGAAAACTAACCGTCATTTCCTTCCCGTTTGAGATATTTCGACGTTTCTGAGCTCTTTTAACTTCATTTAACGTGCAGAATGTAATGCATGCCAGTTTCAGCTTTGAAACAAGCGGAACAGCTCGCAAATCTCGATGATTTCATTGATTTTGACGAAAACTAACCGCCATTTCCTTCCCTTTTGAGATATTTCGTCGTTTAAGCGCTCTTTTTACTCCATTTAACGTGCAGAATGTAATGCATGCCAGTTTCAACGTCTAAACAAGAGCAACAGCTCCCAAATCTCGATGGTTTCGTAGATTTTGTCCAAAACTAACCGTCATTTCCTTGCCGTTTGAGATATTTCGACGTTTAAGCGCTCTTTTTACTCCATTTAACGTGCAAAATGCAATGCATGCCAGTTTCAGCGCCTAAACAAGCGGAACAGCTCGCAAATCTTGATGATTTCGTCGATTTTTACCAAAACTAACCGTCATTTCCTTCCCGTTTGAGATATTTCGACGTTTAAGCGCTCCTTTTACTCCATTTAAGGTGCAGAATGTAATACACGCCAGTTTCAGCTTCGAAACAAGCGGAACAGCTCGCAAATCTCGAAGATATCGTCGGTTTTGATGAAAACTGACCGTCATTTCCTTCCCGTTTAAGATATTTCGACGTTTAAGCGCTCTTTCTACTCCATTTAACGTGCAGAATGCAATTCACAAACCGTTTAACCGTCGAAACAAGTGGAACAGCTCGCAAATCTCGATGATTTCGTCGATTTTGATGAAAACTGACCGTCATTTCCTTCCCGTTTGAGATATTTCGACGTTTAAACGCTCTTTTTACTCCATTTAACGTGCAGAATGCAATGCACAAACCGTTTAACTGTCGAAACAAGCGGAACAACTCGCAAATCTCGATGATTTCGTCGATTTTGATGAAAACTGACCGTCATTTCCTACCCGTTTGAGATATTTCGACGTTTAAGCGCTCTTTTTACTCCATTTAACGTGCAGAATGCAATGCACAACCGTTTAACCGTCGAAACAAGCGGAACAGCTCGCAAATCTCGATGATTTCGCCGATTTTGATTAAAACTGACCGTCATTTCCTACCCGTTTGAGATATTTCGACGTTTAAGCGCTCTTTTTACTCCATTTAACGTGCAGAATGCAATACACAACCGTTTAACCGTCGAAACAAGTGGAACAGCTCGCAAATCTCGATGATTTCGTCGATTTTGACAAAAATAACCGTCATTTCCTTCCCGTTTGAGATATTTCGACGTTTAAGCGCACTTTTTTCTCCATTTAACGTGCAGAATGTAATACACGCCAGTTTCAGCTTCGAAACAAGAGGAACAGCTCGCAAATCTCGATGATTTCGTCGATTTTGACCAAAACTGCCCGTCATTTCCTTCCCGTTTGAGATATTTCGACGTTTAAGCGCTCTTTTTACTCCATTTAACGTGCAGAATGTAATACACCCCAGTTTCAGCTTCGAAACAAGCGGAACAGCCCGCAAATCTCGATGATTTCGTCGATATTGACCAAAACTGACCGTCATTTCCTTCCCGTTTGAGATATTTCGACGTTTAAGCGCTCCTTTTACTCCATTTATGGTGCAGAATGTAATACACGCCAGTTTCAGCTTCGAAACAAGCGGAACAGCTCGCAAATCTCGATGATATCGTCGATTTTGACGAAAACTAACCGTCATTTCCTTCCCGTTTGAGATATTTCGACGTTTCTGAGCTCTTTTAACTTCATTTAACGTGCAGAATGTAATGCATGCCAGTTTCAGCTTTGAAACAAGCGGAACAGCTCGCAAATCTCGATGATTTCATTGATTTTGACGAAAACTACCCGCCATTTCCTTCCCTTTTGAGATATTTCGTCGTTTAAGCGCTCTTTTTACTCCATTTAACGTGCAGAATGTAATGCATGCCAGTTTCAACGTCTAAACAAGAGCAACAGCTCCCAAATCTCGATGGTTTCGTAGATTTTGTCCAAAACTAACCGTCATTTCCTTGCCGTTTGAGATATTTCGACGT
>NW_027185085.1:0-34164 GCF_040668555.2 Bombus flavifrons
AACGTAATACTATATAACGTTATACGTTATAACGTAATACTATAATAACGTTATACGTTATATGGTAATACTATATAACGTTATACGTTATATGGTAATACTATATAACGTTATACGTTATACGTAATACTATATAACGTTATACGTTATAACGTAATACTATATAACGTTATACGTTATATGGTAATACTATATAACGTTATACGTTATATGGTAATACTATATAACGTTATACGTTATATGGTAATACTATATAACGTTATACGTTATAACGTTATACTATATAGCGTTGTACGTTACATGGTGATACTATATAACGTTATACGTTATAACGTAAATACTATAAAATGTTACACGTTATAACGTAATACTATATAACGTTAAACGTTATAACGTAATACTATATAACGTTATACGTTATAACGTAATACTATATAACGTTATACGTTACATGGTGATACTATATAACGTTATACGTTATAACGTAATACTATATAACGTTATACGTTATAACGTAATACTATATAACGTTATACGTTATATGGTAAATACTATATAACGTTATACGTTATATGGTAATACTATATAACGTTATACGTTATAACGTAATACTACATAACGTTATACGTTATATGGTAATACTAAATAACGTTATACGTTATAACGTAATACTATATAACGTTATACGTTATAACGTAACACTATATAACGTTATACGTTATAACGTAATACTATATAACGTTATACGTTATATGGTAATACTATATAACGTTATACGTTATATGGTAATATTATATAACGTTATACGTTATAACGTCATACTATATAACGTTATACGTTGTAACGTAATACTATATAACGTTATACGTTATAACGTAATACTATATAACGTTATACGTTATATGGTAATACTATATAACGTTATACGTTATATGGTAATACTATATAACGTTATACGTTATAACGTCATACTATATAACGTTATACGTTATAACGTAATACTATATAACGTTATACGTTATAACGTAATACTATATAACGTTATACGTTATAACGTAATACTATATAACGTTATACGTTATAACGCAATACTATATAACGTTATACGTTATAACGTAATACTATATAACGTTATACGTTACATGGTGATACTATATAACGTTATACGTTACATGGTGATACTATATAACGTTATACGTTATAACGTAATACTATATAAAGTTATACGTTATAACGTAATACTATATAACGTTATACGTTATAACGTAATACTATATAACGTTATACGTTATAACGTAATACTATAATACGTTATACGTTATATGGTAATACTATATAACGTTATACGTTATATGGTAATACTATATAACGTTATACGTTATAACGTAATACTATATAACGTTATACGTTATAACGTAATACTATATAACGTTATACGTTATAACGTAATACTATATAACGTTATACGTTATATGGTAATACTATATAACGTTATACGTTATATGGTAATACTATATAACGTTATACGTTATATCGGTAATACTATATAACGTTATACGTTATATGGTAATACTATATAACGTTATACGTTATAACGTAATACTATATAACGTTATACGTTATAACGTAATACTATATAACGTCATACGTTACATGGTGATACTATATAACGTTATAACGTAATAGTATATAACGTTATACGTTATACCGTAATACTATATAACTTTATACGTGATATGGTAATACTATATAACGTTAAACGTTATAACGTAATACTATATAACGTTATACGTTATAACGTAATACTATATAACGTTATACGTTATAACGTAATACTATATAACGTTATACGTTATATGGTAATACTATATAACGTTATACGTTATAACGTAATACTACATAACGTTATACGTTATATGGTAATACTAAATAACGTTATACGTTATAACGTAATACTATATAACGTTATACGTTATAACGTAATACTATATAACGTTATACGTTATAACGTAATACTATATAACGTTATACGTTATATGGTAATACTATATAACGTTATACGTTATATGGTAATACTATATAACGTTATAACGTAATAGTATATAACGTTATACGTTATACCGTAATACTATATAACGTTATACGTTATATTGTAATACTATATAACGTTATACGTTATAACGTAAAACTATATAACGTTATACGATATAACGTAATACTATATAACGTTATACGTTATAACGTAATACTATATAACGTTATACGTTATAACGTAATACTATATAACGTTGTACGTTACATGGTGATACTATATAACGTTATACGTTATAACGTAATACTATAAAATGTTACACGTTATAACGTAATACTATATAACGTTATACGTTATAACGTAATACTATATAACGTTATACGTTATAACGTAATACTATATAACGTTATACGTTATAACGTAATACTATATAACGTCATACGTTACATGGTGATACTATATAACGTTATAACGTAATAGTATATAACGTTATACGTTATACCGTAATACTATATAACTTTATACGTGATATGGTAATACTATATAACGTTAAACGTTATAACGTAATACTATATAACGTTATACGTTATAACGTAATACTATATAACGTTATACGTTATAACGTAATACTATATAACGTTATACGTTATAACGTAATACTATATAACGTTATACGTTATAACGTAATACTATATAACGTTATACGTTATATGGTAATACTATATAACGTTATACGTTATATGGTAATACTATATAACGTTATACGTTATAACGTAATACTACATAACGTTATACGTTATATGGTAATACTAAATAACGTTATACGTTATAACGTAATACTATATAACGTTATACGTTATAACGTAATACTATATAACGTTATACGTTATAACGTAATACTATATAACGTTATACGTTATATGGTAATACTATACAACGTTATACGTTATATGGTAATACTATATAACGTTATACGTTATAACGTCATACTATATAACGTTATACATTATAACGTAATACTATATAACGTTATACGTTACATGGTGATGCTATATAACGTTATACGTTACATGGTGATACTATATAACGTTATACGTTACATGGTGATACTATATAACGTTATACGTTACATGGTGATACTATATAACGTTATACGTTATATGGTAATACTATATAACGTTTATACGTTATATGGTAATACTATATAACGTTATACGTTATAACGTCATACTATATAACGTTATACGTTACATGGTGATACTATATAACGTTATACGTTACATGGTGATACTATATAACGTTATACGTTATAACGTAATACTATATAAAGTTATACGTTATAACGTAATACTATATAACGTTATACGTTATAACGTAATACTATATAACGTTATACGTTATAACGTAATACTATATAACGTTATACGTTATATGGTAATACTATATAACGTTATACGTTATATGGTAATACTATATAACGTTATACGTTATAACGTAATACTATATAACGTTATACGTTATAACGTAATACTATATAACGTTTATACGTTATAACGTAATACTATATAACGTTATACGTTATATGGTAATACTATATAACGTTATACGTTATATGGTAATACTATATAACGTTATACGTTATATGGTAATACTATATAACGTTATACGTTATATGGTAATACTATATAACGTTATACGTTATAACGTAATACTATATAACGTTATACGTTATAACGTAATACTATATAACGTCATACGTTACATGGTGATACTATATAACGTTATAACGTAATAGTATATAACGTTATACGTTATACCGTAATACTATATAACTTTATACGTGATATGGTAATACTATATAACGATAAACGTTATAACGTAATACTATATAACGTTATACGTTATAACGTAATACTATATAACGTTATACGTTATAACGTAATACTATATAACGTTATACGTTATAACGTAATACTATATAACGTTATACGTTATAACGTAATACTATATAACGTTATACGTTATATGGTAATACTATATAACGTTATACGTTATAACGTAATACTACATAACGTTATACGTTATATGGTAATACTAAATAACGTTATACGTTATAACGTAATACTATATAACGTTATACGTTATAACGTAATACTATATAACGTTATACGTTATAACGTAATACTATATAACGTTATACGTTATATGGTAATACTATATAACGTTATACGTTATATGGTAATACTATATAATGTTATACGTTATATGGTAATACTATATAACGTTATACGTTATAACGTCATACTATATAACGTTATACATTATAACGTAATACTATATAACGTTATACGTTACATGGTGATACTATATAACGTTATACGTTACATGGTGATACTATATAACGTTATACGTTACATGGTGATACTATATAACGTTATACGTTACATGGTGATACTATATAACGTTATAACGTAATAGTATATAACGTTATACGTTATACCGTAATACTATATAACTTTATACGTGATATGGTAATACTATATAACGTTAAACGTTATAACGTAATACTATATAACGTTATACGTTATAACGTAATACTATATAACGTTATACGTTATAACGTAATACTATATAACGTTATACGTTATAACGTAATACTATATAACGTTATACGTTATAACGTAATACTATATAACGTTATACGTTATATGGTAATACTATATAACGTTATACGTTATAACGTAATACTACATAACGTTATACGTTATATGGTAATACTATATAACGTTATACGTTATAACGTCATACTATATAACGTTATACGTTACATGGTGATACTATATAACGTTATACGTTACATGGTGATACTATATAACGTTATACGTTACATGGTGATACTATATAACGTTATACGTTATAACGTAATACTATATAAAGTTATACGTTATAACGTAATACTATATAACGTTATATGTTATAACGTAATACTATATAACGTTATACGTTATAACGTAATACTATATAACGTTATACGTTATATGGTAATACTATATAACGTTATACGTTATATGGTAATACTATATAACGTTATACGTTATAACGTAATACTATATAACGTTATACGTTATAACGTAATACTATATAACGTTATACGTTATATGGTAATACTATATAACGTTATACGTTATATGGTAATACTATATAACGTTATACGTTATATGGTAATACTATATAACGTTATACGTTATAACGTCATACTATATAACGTTATACGTTATAACGTAATACTATATAACGTTATACGTTACATGGTGATACTATATAACGTTATACGTTACATGGTGATACTATATAACGTTATACGTTATATGGTGATACTATATAACGTTATACGTTATAACGTAATAGTATATAACGTTATACGTTATAACGTAATACTATATAACGTTATACGTTATATGGTAATACTATATATCGTTATACGATATAACGTAATACTATATAAAGTTATACGTTATAACGTAATACTATATAACGTTATACGTTATATGGTAATACTATATAACGTTATAACGTAATAGTATATAACGTTATACGTTATACCGTAATACTATATAACTTTATACGTGATATGGTAATACTATATAACGTTAAACGTTATAACGTAATACTATATAACGTTATACGTTATAACGTAATACTATATAACGTTATACGTTATAACGTAATACTATATAACGTTATACGTTATAACGTAATACTATATAACGTTATACGTTATAACGTAATACTATATAACGTTATACGTTATATGGTAATACTATATAACGTTATACGTTATATGGTAATACTATATAACGTTATACGTTATATGGTAATACTATATAACGTTATACGTTATAACGTAATACTATATAGCGTTGTACGTTACATGGTGATACTATATAACGTTATACGTTATAACGTAATACTATAAAATGTTACACGTTATAACGTAATACTATATAACGTTAAACGTTATAACGTAATACTATATAACGTTATACGTTATAACGTAATACTATATAACGTTATACGTTACATGGTGATACTATATAACGTTATACGTTATAACGTAATACTATATAACGTTATACGTTATAACGTAATACTATATAACGTTATACGTTATATGGTAATACTATATAACGTTATACGTTATATGGTAATACTATATAACGTTATACGTTATAACGTCATACTATATAACGTTATACGTTATAACGTAATACTATATAACGTTATACGTTACATGGTGATACTATATAACGTTATACGTTACATGGTGATACTATATAACGTTATACGTTACATGGTGATACTATATAACGTTATACGTTACATGGTGATACTATATAACGTTATACGTTATATGGTAATACTATATAACGTTATACGTTATATGGTAATACTATATAACGTTATACGTTATATGGTAATACTATATAACGTTATACGTTATAACGTCATACTATATAACGTTATACGTTATAACGTAATACTATATAACGTTATACGTTACATGGTGATACTATATAACGTTATACGTTACATGGTGATACTATATAACGTTATACGTTATAACGTAATACTATATAACGTTATACGTTATATGGTGATACTATATAACGTTATACGTTATAACGTAATAGTATATAACGTTATACGTTATAACGTAATACTATATAACGTTATACGTTATATGGTAATACTATATAACGTTATACGATATAACGTAATACTATATAAAGTTATACGTTATAACGTAATACTATATAACGTTATACGTTATATGGTAATACTATATAACGTTATAACGTAATAGTATATAACGTTATACGTTATACCGTAATACTATATAACTTTATACGTGATATATTAATACTATATAACGTTAAACGTTATAACGTAATACTATATAACGTTATACGTTATAACGTAATACTATATAACGTTATACGTTATAACGTAATACTATATAACGTAATACGTTATAACGTAATACTATATAACGTTATACGTTATAACGTAATACTATATAACGTTATACGTTATATGGTAATACTATATAACGTTATACGTTATATGGTAATACTATATAACGTTATACGTTATAACGTAATACTATATAACGTTGTACGTTACATGGTGATACTATATAACGTTATACGTTATAACGTAATACAATAAAATGTTACACGTTATAACGTAATACTACATAACGTTATACGTTATAACGTAATACTATATAACGTTATACGTTATAACGTAATACTATATAACGTTATACGCTATATGGTAATACTATATAACGTTATACGTTATAACGTAATACTACATAACGTTATACGTTATATGGTAATACAAAATAACGTTATACGTTATAACGTAATACTATATAACGTTATACGTTATAACGTAATACTATATAACGTTATACGTTATAACGTAATACTATATAACGTTATACGTTATATGGTAATACTATATAACGTTATACGTTATATGGTAATACTATATAACGTTATACGTTATAACGTAATACTATATAACGTTATACGTTATATGGTAATACTATATAACGTTATACGATATAACGTAATACTATATAAAGTTATACGTTATAACGTAATACTATATAACGTTATACGTTATATGGTAATACTATATAACGTTATAACGTAATAGTATATAACGTTATACGTTATACCGTAATACTATATAACTTTATACGTGATATGGTAATACTATATAACGTTAAACGTTATAACGTAATACTATATAACGTTATACGTTATAACGTAATACTATATAACGTTATACGTTATAACGTAATACTATATAACGTAATACGTTATAACGTAATACTATATAACGTTATACGTTATAACGTAATACTATATAACGTTATACGTTATATGGTAATACTATATAACGTTATACGTTATATGGTAATACTATATAACGTTATACGTTATAACGTAATACTATATAACGTTGTACGTTACATGGTGCTTACTATATAACGTTATACGTTATAACGTAATACAATAAAATGTTACACGTTATAACGTAATACTACATAGCGTTATACGTTATATGGTAATACAAAATAACGTTATACGTTATAACGTAATACTATATAACGTTATACGTTATAACGTAATACTATATAACGTTATACGTTATAACGTAATACTATATAACGTTATACGTTATATGGTAATACTATATAACGTTATACGTTATATGGTAATACTATATAACGTTATACGTTATAACGTAATACTATATAACGTTATACGTTATATGGTAATACTATATAACGTTATACGTTATATGGTAATACTATATAACGTTATACGTTATATGGTAATACTATATAACGTTATACGTTATAACGTCATACTATATAACGTTATACGTTATAACGTAATACTATATAACGTTATACGTTACATGGTGATACTATATAACGTTATACGTTACATGGTGATACTATATAACGTTATACGTTATATGGTGATACTATATAACGTTATACGTTATAACGTAATAGTATATAACGTTATACGTTATAACGTAATACTATATAACGTTATACGTTATATGGTAATACTATATAACGTTATACGTTATAACGTAATACTATATAACGTTATACGTTATAACGTAATACTACATAACGTTATACGTTATATGGTAATACAAAATAACGTTATACGTTATAACGTAATACTATATAACGTTATACGTTATAACGTAATACTATATAACGTTATACGTTATAACGTAATACTATATAACGTTATACGTTATATGGTGATACTATATAACGTTATACGTTATAACGTAATAGTATATAACGTTATACGTTATAACGTAATACTATATAACGTTACACGTTATATGGTAATACTATATAACGTTATACGTTATAACGTAATACTATATAAAGTTATACGTTATAACGTAATACTATATAACGTTGTACGTTACATGGTGATACTATATAACGTTATACGTTATAACGTAATACAATAAAATGTTACACGTTATAACGTAATACTATATAACGTTATACGTTATATGGTAATACTATATAACGTTATACGTTATAACGTAATACTATATAACGTTATACGTTATAACGTAATACTACATAACGTTATACGTTATATGGTAATACAAAATAACGTTATACGTTATAACGTAATACTATATAACGTTATACGTTATAACGTAATACTATATAACGTTATACGTTATAACGTAATACTATATAACGTTATACGTTATATGGTGATACTATATAACGTTATACGTTATAACGTAATAGTATATAACGTTATACGTTATAACGTAATACTATATAACGTTACACGTTATATGGTAATACTATATAACGTTATACGTTATAACGTAATACTATATAAAGTTATACGTTATAACGTAATACTATATAACGTTGTACGTTACATGGTGATACTATATAACGTTATACGTTATAACGTAATACAATAAAATGTTACACGTTATAACGTAATACTATATAACGTTATACGTTATAACGTAATACTATATAACGTTATACGTTATAACGTAATACTATATAACGTTATACGTTATAACGTAATACTATATAACGTTATACGCTATATGGTAATACTATATAACGTTATACGTTATAACGTAATACTACATAACGTTATACGTTATATGGTAATACAAAATAACGTTATACGTTATAACGTAATACTATATAACGTTATACGTTATAACGTAATACTATATAACGTTATACGTTATAACGTAATACTATATAACGTTATACGTTATATGGTAATACTATATAACGTTATACGTTATATGGTAATACTACATAACGTTATACGTTATAACGTAATACTATATAACGTTATACGTTATATGGTAATACTATATAACGTTATACGTTATATGGTAATACTATATAACGTTATACGTTATATGGTAATACTATATAACGTTATACGTTATATGGTAATACTATATAACGTTATACGTTATAACGTCATACTATATAACGTTATACGTTATAACGTAATACTATATAACGTTATACGTTACATGGTAATACTATATAACGTTATACCTTATATGGTAATACTATATAACGTTATACGTTATATGGTAATACTATATAACGTTATACGTTATAACGTCATACTATATAACGTTATACGTTATAACGTAATACTATATAACGTTATACGTTACATTGTGATACTATATAACGTTATACGTTACATGGTGATACTATATAACGTTATACGTTATATTGTGATACTATATAACGTTATACGTTATAACGTAATAGTATATAACGTTATACGTTATAACGTAATACTATATAACGTTATACGTTATATGGTAATACTATATAACGTTATACGTTATAACGTAATACTATATAACGTTATACGTTATAACGTAATACTACATAACGTTATACGTTATATGGTAATACAAAATAACGTTATACGTTATAACGTAATACTATATAACGTTATACGTTATAACGTAATACTATATAACGTTATACGTTATAACGTAATACTATATAACGTTATACGTTATATGGTGATACTATATAACGTTATACGTTATAACGTAATAGTATATAACGTTATACGTTATAACGTAATACTATATAACGTTACACGTTATATGGTAATACTATATAACGTTATACGTTATAACGTAATACTATATAAAGTTATACGTTATAACGTAATACTATATAACGTTGTACGTTACATGGTGATACTATATAACGTTATACGTTATAACGTAATACAATAAAATGTTACACGTTATAACGTAATACTATATAACGTTATACGTTATAACGTAATACTATATAACGTTATACGTTATAACGTAATACTATATAACGTTATACGTTATAACGTAATACTATATAACGTTATACGCTATATGGTAATACTATATAACGTTATACGTTATAACGTAATACTACATAACGTTATACGTTATATGGTAATACAAAATAACGTTATACGTTATAACGTAATACTATATAACGTTATACGTTATAACGTAATACTATATAACGTTATACGTTATAACGGAATACTATATAACGTTATACGTTATATGGTAATACTATATAACGTTATACGTTATATGGTAATACTACATAACGTTATACGTTATAACGTAATACTATATAACGTTATACGTTATATGGTAATACTATATAACGTTATACGTTATATGGTAATACTATATAACGTTATACGTTATATGGTAATACTATATAACGTTATACGTTATATGGTAATACTATATAACGTTATACGTTATAACGTCATACTATATAACGTTATACGTTATAACGTAATACTATATAACGTTATACGTTACATGGTGATACTATATAACGTTATACGTTATAACGTAATACTACATAACGTTATACGTTATATGGTAATACAAAATAACGTTATACGTTATAACGTAATACTATATAACGTTATACGTTATAACGTAATACTATATAACGTTATACGTTATAACGTAATACTATATAACGTTATACGTTATAACGTAATACTATATAACGTTATACGTTATATGGTAATACTATATAACGTTATACGTTATATGGTAATACTATATAACGTTATACGTTATAACGTAATACTATATAACGTTATACGTTATATGGTAATACTATATAACGTTATACGTTATATGGTAATACTATATAACGTTATACGTTATATGGTAATACTATATAACGTTATACGTTATATGGTAATACTATATAACGTTATACGTTATATGGTAATACTATATAACGTTATACGTTATAACGTCATACTATATAACGTTATACATTATAACGTAATACTATATAACGTTATACGTTACATGGTGATACTATATAACGTTATACGTTACATGGTGATACTATATAACGTTATACGTTACATGGTGATACTATATAACGTTATACGTTATAACGTAAACCTATATAACGTTATACGTTATAACGTAATACTATATAACGTTATACGTTATAACGTAATACTATATAACGTTATACGTTATAACGTAATACTATATAACGTTATACGATATAACGTAATACTATATAACGTTATACGTTATATGGTGATACTATATAACGTTATAACGTAATACTATATAACGTTATACGTTATATGGTAATACTATATAACGTTATACGTCATAACGTAATACTATATAACGTTATACGTTATAACGTAATACTATATAACGTTATACGTTATAACGTAATACTATATAACGTTATACGTTATAACGTAATACTATATAACGTTATACGTTATATGGTAATACTATATAACGTTATACGTTATAACGTAAAACTATATAACGTTATACGATATAACGTAATACTATATAACGTTATACGTTATAACGTAATACTATATAACGTTATACGTTATAACGTAATACTATATAACGTTGTACGTTACATGGTGATACTATATAACGTTATACGTTATAACGTAATACTATAAAATGTTACACGTTATAAAGTAATACTATATAACGTTATACGTTATAACGTAATACTATATAACGTTATACGCTATATGGTAATACTATATAACGTTATACGTTATAACGTAATACTACATAACGTTATACGTTATATGGTAATACAAAATAACGTTATACGTTATAACGTAATACTATATAACGTTATACGTTATAACGTAATACTATATAACGTTATACGTTATAACGTAATACTATATAACGTTATACGTTATATGGTAATACTATATAACGTTATACGTTATATGGTAATACTATATAACGTTATACGTTATAACGTAATACTATATAACGTAATACTATATAACGTTATACGTTATAACGTAATACTATATAACGTTATACGTTATATGGTAATACTATATAACGTTATACGTTATATGGTAATACTATATAACGTTATACGTTATAACGTAATACTATATAACGTTATACGTTATATGGTAATACTATATAACGTTATACGATATAACGTAATACTATATAAAGTTATACGTTATAACGTAATACTATATAACGTTATACGTTATATGGTAATACTATATAACGTTATAACGTAATAGTATATAACGTTATACGTTATACCGTAATACTATATAACTTTATACGTGATATGGTAATACTATATAACGTTAAACGTTATAACGTAATACTATATAACGTTATACGTTATAACGTAATACTATATAACGTTATACGTTATAACGTAATACTATATAACGTAATACGTTATAACGTAATACTATATAACGTTATACGTTATAACGTAATACTATATAACGTTATACGTTATATGGTAATACTATATAACGTTATACGTTATATGGTAATACTATATAACGTTATACGTTATAACGTAATACTATATAACGTTGTACGTTACATGGTGCTACTATATAACGTTATACGTTATAACGTAATACAATAAAATGTTACACGTTATAACGTAATACTATATAACGTTATACGTTATAACGTAATACTATATAACGTTATACGTTATAACGTAATACTATATAACGTTATACGTTATAACGTAATACTATATAACGTTATACGCTATATGGTAATACTATATAACGTTATACGTTGTAACGTAATACTACATAGCGTTATACGTTATATGGTAATACAAAATAACGTTATAATTTATAACGTAATACTATATAACGTTATACGTTATAACGTAATACTATATAACGTTATACGTTATAACGTAATACTATATAACGTTATACGTTATATGGTAATACTATATAACGTTATACGTTATATGGTAATACTATATAACGTTATACGTTATAACGTAATACTATATAACGTTATACGTTATATGGTAATACTATATAACGTTATACGTTATATGGTAATACTATATAACGTTATACGTTATATGGTAATACTATATAACGTTATACGTTATAACGTCATACTATATAACGTTATACGTTATAACGTAATACTATATAACGTTATACGTTACATGCTGATACTATATAACGTTATACGTTACATGGTGATACTATATAACGTTATACGTTATATGGTGATACTATATAACGTTATACGTTATAACGTAATAGTATATTACGTTATACGTTATAACGTAATACTATATAACGTTATACGTTATATGGTAATACTATATAACGTTATACGTTATAACGTAATACTATATAACGTTATACGTTATAACGTAATACTATATAACGTTATACGTTATATGTTGATACTATATAACGTTATACGTTATAACGTAATAGTATATAACGTTATACGTTATAACGTAATACTATATAACGTTACACGTTATATGGTAATACTATATAACGTTATACGTTATAACGTAATACTATATAAAGTTATACGTTATAACGTAATACTATATAACGTTGTACGTTACATGGTGATACTATATAACGTTATACGTTATAACGTAATACAATAAAATGTTACACGTTATAACGTAATACTATATAACGTTATACGTTATAACGTAATACTATATAACGTTATACGTTATAACGTAATACTATATAACGTTATACGTTATAACGTAATACTATATAACGTTATACGCTATATGGTAATACTATATAACGTTATACGTTATAACGTAATACTACATAACGTTATACGTTATATGGTAATACAAAATAACGTTATACGTTATAACGTAATACTATATAACGTTATACGTTATAACGTAATACTATATAACGTTATACGTTATAACGTAATACTATATAACGTTATACGTTATATGGTAATACTATATAACGTTATACGTTATATGGTAATACTACATAACGTTATACGTTATAACGTAATACTATATAACGTTATACGTTATATGGTAATACTATATAACGTTATACGTTATATGGTAATACTATATAACGTTATACGTTATATGGTAATACTATATAACGTTATACGTTATAACGTAATACTATATAACGTTATACGTTATATGGTAATACTATATAACGTTATACGTTATAACGTAATACTATATAACGTTATACGTTATAACGTAATACTATATAACGTTATACGTTATATGGTGATACTATATAACGTTATACGTTATAACGTAATAGTATATAACGTTATACGTTATAACGTAATACTATATAACGTTACACGTTATATGGTAATACTATATAACGTTATACGTTATAACGTAATACTATATAAAGTTATACGTTATAACGTAATACTATATAACGTTGTACGTTACATGGTGATACTATATAACGTTATACGTTATAACGTAATACAATAAAATGTTACACGTTATAACGTAATACTATATAACGTTATACGTTATAACGTAATACTATATAACGTTATACGTTATAACGTAATACTATATAACGTTATACGTTATAACGTAATACTATATAACGTTATACGCTATATGGCAATACTATATAACGTTATACGTTATAACGTAATACTACATAACGTTATACGTTATATGGTAATACAAAATAACGTTATACCTTATAACGTAATACTATATAACGTTATACGTTATAACGTAATACTATATAACGTTATACGTTATAACGTAATACTATATAACGTTATACGTTATATGGTAATACTATATAACGTTATACGTTATATGGTAATACTACATAACGTTATACGTTATAACGTAATACTATATAACGTTATACGTTATATGGTAATACTATATAACGTTATACGTTATATGGTAATACTATATAACGTTATACGTTATATGGTAATACTATATAACGTTATACGTTATATGGTAATACTATATAACGTTATACGTTATAACGTCATACTATATAACGTTATACGTTATAACGTAATACTATATAACGTTATACGTTACATGGTGATACTATATAACGTTATACGTTATAACGTAATACTACATAACGTTATACGTTATATGGTAATACAAAATAACGTTATACGTTATAACGTAATACTATATAACGTTATACGTTATAACGTAATACTATATAACGTTATACGTTATAACGTAATACTATATAACGTTATACGTTATATGGTAATACTATATAACGTTATACGTTATATGGTAATACTATATAACGTTATACGTTATAACGTAATACTATATAACGTTATACGTTATATGGTAATACTATATAACGTTATACGTTATATGGTAATACTATATAACGTTATACGTTATATGGTAATACTATATAACGTTATACGTTATATGGTAATACTATATAACGTTATACGTTATAACGTCATACTATATAACGTTATACATTATAACGTAATACTATATAACGTTATACGTTACATGGTGATACTATATAACGTTATACGTTACATGGTGATACTATATAACGTTATACGTTACATGGTGATACTATATAACGTTATACGTTATAACGTAATACTATATAACGTTATACGTTATAACGTAATACTATATAACGTTATACGTTATAACGTAATACTATATAACGTTATACGTTATAACGTAATACTATATAACGTTATACGATATAACGTAATACTATATAACGTTATACGTTATATGGTGATACTATATAACGTTATAACGTAATACTATATAACGTTATACGTTATATGGTAATACTATATAACGTTATACGTCATAACGTAATACTATATAACGTTATACGTTATAACGTAATACTATATAACGTTATACGTTATAACGTAATACTATATAACGTTATACGTTATAACGTAATACTATATAACGTTATACGTTATATGGTAATACTATATAACGTTATACGTTATAACGTAAAACTATATAACGTTATACGATATAACGTAATACTATATAACGTTATACGTTATAACGTAATACTATATAACGTTGTACGTTACATGGTGATACTATATAACGTTATACGTTATAACGTAATACTATAAAATGTTACACGTTATAAAGTAATACTATATAACGTTATACGTTATAACGTAATACTATATAACGTTATACGTTATAACGTAATACTATATAACGTTATACGTTATAACGTAATACTATATAACGTCATACGTTACATGGTGATACTATATAACGTTATAACGTAATAGTATATAACGTTATACGTTATACCGTAATACTATATAACTTTATACGTGATATGGTAATACTATATAACGTTAAACGTTATAACGTAATACTATATAACGTTATACGTTATAACGTAATACTATATAACGTTATACGTTATAACGTAATACTATATAACGTTATACGTTATAACGTAATACTATATAACGTTATACGTTATAACGTAATACTATATAACGTTATACGTTATATGGTAATACTATATAACGTTATACGTTATAACGTAATACTACATAACGTTATACCTTATATGGTAATACTAAATAACGTTATACGTTATAACGTAATACTATATAACGTTATACGTTATAACGTAATACTATATAACGTTATACGTTATAACGTAATACTATATAACGTTATACGTTATATGGTAATACTATATAACGTTATACGTTATATGGTAATACTATATAACGTTATACGTTATATGGTAATACTATATAACGTTATACGTTATAACGTCATACTATATAACGTTATACATTATAACGTAATACTATATAACGTTATACGTTACATGGTGATACTATATAACGTTATACGTTACATGGTGATACTATATAACGTTATACGTTACATGGTGATACTATATAACGTTATACGTTACATGGTGATACTATATAACGTTATACGTTACATGGTGATACTATATAACGTTATACGTTATATGGTAATACTATATAACGATATACGTTATAACGTCATACTATATAACGTTATACGTTACATGGTGATACTATATAACGTTATACGTTACATGGTGATACTATATAACGTTATACGTTACATGGTGATACTATATAACGTTATACGTTACATGGTGATACTATATAACGTTATACGTTATAACGTAATACTATATAAAGTTATACGTTATAACGTAATACTATATAACGTTATACGTTATAACGTAATACTATATAACGTTATACGTTATAACGTAATACTATATAACGTTATACGTTATATGGTAATACTATATAACGTTATACGTTATATGGTAATACTATATAACGTTATACGTTATAACGTAATACTATATAACGTTATACGTTATAACGTAATACTATATAACGTTATACGTTATATGGTAATACTATATAACGTTATACGTTATATGGTAATACTATATAACGTTATACGTTATATGGTAATACTATATAACGTTATACGTTATAACGTCATACTATATAACGTTATACGTTATAACGTAATACCATATAACGTTATACGTTACATGGTGATACTATATAACCTTATACGTTACATGGTGATACTATATAACGTTATACGTTATATGGTGATACTATATAACGTTATACGTTATAACGTAATAGTATATAACGTTATACGTTATAACGTAATACTATATAACGTTATACGTTATATGGTAATACTATATAACGTTATACGATATAACGTAATACTATATAAAGTTATACGTTATAACGTAATACTATATAACGTTATACGTTATATGGTAATACTATATAACGTTATAACGTAATAGTATATAACGTTATACGTTATACCGTAATACTATATAACTTTATACGTGATATGGTAATACTATATAACGTTAAACGTTATAACGTAATACTATATAACGTTATACGTTATAACGTAATACTATATAACGTTATACGTTATAACGTAATACTATATAACGTTATACGTTATAACGTAATACTATATAACGTTATACGTTATAACGTAATACTATATAACGTTATACGTTATATGGTAATACTATATAACGTTATACGTTATATGGTAATACTATATAACGTTATACGTTATAACGTA
Organism: Bombus flavifrons; assembly: GCF_040668555.2. Classification (NCBI taxonomy): domain Eukaryota; kingdom Metazoa; phylum Arthropoda; class Insecta; order Hymenoptera; family Apidae; genus Bombus; species Bombus flavifrons. The sequence continues at coordinate 19,137 of NW_027185085.1, forward strand.
ATACTATATAGCGTTGTACGTTACATGGTGATACTATATAACGTTATACGTTATAACGTAATACTATAAAATGTTACACGTTATAACGTAATACTATATAACGTTAAACGTTATAACGTAATACTATATAACGTTATACGTTATAACGTAATACTATATAACGTTATACGTTACATGGTGATACTATATAACGTTATACGTTATAACGTAATACTATATAACGTTATACGTTATAACGTAATACTATATAACGTTATACGTTATATGGTAATACTATATAACGTTATACGTTATATGGTAATACTATATAACGTTATGCGTTATAACGTCATACTATATAACGTTATACGTTATAACGTAATACTATATAACGTTATACGTTATAACGTAATACTATATAACGTTATACGTTACATGGTGATACTATATAACGTTATACGTTATAACGTAATACTATATAACGTTATACGTTATAACGTAATACTATATAACGTTATACGTTATATGGTAATACTATATAACGTTATACGTTATATGGTAATACTATATAACGTTATGCGTTATAACGTCATACTATATAACGTTATACGTTATAACGTAATACTATATAACGTTATACGTTACATGGTGATACTATATAACGTTATACGTTACATGGTGATACTATATAACGTTATACGTTACATGGTGATACTATATAACGTTATACGTTACATGGTGATACTATATAACGTTATACGTTATATGGTAATACTATATAACGTTATACGTTATATGGTAATACTATATAACGTTATACGTTATATGGTAATACTATATAAAGTTATACGTTATAACGTCATACTATATAACGTTATACGTTATAACGTAATACTATATAACGTTATACGTTACATGGTGATACTATATAACGTTATACGTTACATGGTGATACTATATAACGTTATACGTTATAACGTAATACTATATAACGTTATACGTTACATGGTGATACTATATAACGTTATACGTTACATGGTGATACTACATAACGTTATACGTTATATGGTGATACTATATAACGTTATACGTTATAACGTAATAGTATATAACGTTATACGTTATAACGTAATACTATATAACGTTATACGTTATATGGTAATACTATATAACGTTATACGATATAACGTAATACTATATAAAGTTATACGTTATAACGTAATACTATATAACGTTATACGTTATATGGTAATACTATATAACGTTATACGTTATATGGTAATACTATATAACGTTATACGTTATATGGTAATACTATATAACGTTATACGTTATATGGTAATACTATATAACGTTATACGTTATAACGTCATACTATATAACGTTATACGTTATAACGTAATACTATATAACGTTATACGTTACATGGTGATACTATATAACGTTATACGTTACATGGTGATACTATATAACGTTATACGTTATATGGTGATACTATATAACGTTATACGTTATAACGTAATAGTATATAACGTTATACGTTATAACGTAATACTATATAACGTTATACGTTATATGGTAATACTATATAACGTTATACGTTATAACGTATTACTATATAACGTTATACGTTATAACGTAATACTACATAACGTTATACGTTATATGGTAATACAAAATAACGTTATACGTTATAACGTAATACTATATAACGTTATACGTTATAACGTAATACTATATAACGTTATACGTTATAACGTAATACTATATAACGTTATACGTTATATGGTGATACTATATAACGTTATACGTTATAACGTAATAGTATATAACGTTATACGTTATAACGTAATACTATATAACGTTATACGTTATATGGTAATACTATATAACGTTATACGTTATAACGTAATACTATATAAAGTTATACGTTATAACGTAATACTATATAACGTTGTACGTTACATGGTGATACTATATAACGTTATACGTTATAACGTAATACAATAAAATGTTACACGTTATAACGTAATACTATATAACGTTATACGTTATAACGTAATACTATATAACGTTATACGTTATAACGTAATACTATATAACGTTATACGTTATAACGTAATACTATATAACGTTATACGCTATATGGTAATACTATATAACGTTATACGTTATAACGTAATACTACATAACGTTATACGTTATATGGTAATACAAAATAACGTTATACGTTATAACGTAATACTATATAACGTTATACGTTATAACGTAATACTATATAACGTTATACGTTATAACGTAATACTATATAACGTTATACGTTATATGGTAATACTATATAACGTTATACGTTATATGGTAATACTATATAACGTTATACGTTATAACGTAATACTATATAACGTTATACGTTATATGGTAATACTATATAACGTTATACGTTATATGGTAATACTATATAACGTTATACGTTATATGGTAATACTATATAACGTTATACGTTATATGGTAATACTATATAACGTTATACGTTATAACGTCATACTATATAACGTTATACGTTATAACGTAATACTATATAACGTTATACGTTACATGGTGATACTATATAAAGTTATACGTTACATGGTGATACTATATAACGTTATACGTTATATGGTGATACTATATAACGTTATACGTTACATGGTGATACTATATAACGTTATACGTTATAACGTAATACTATATAACGTTATACGTTATAACGTAATACTATATAACGTTATACGTTATAACGTAATACTATATAACGTTATACGTTATAACGTAATACTACATAACGTTATACGTTATATGGTAATACAAAATAACGTTATACGTTATAACGTAATACTATATAACGTTATACGTTATAACGTAATACTATATAACGTTATACGTTATAACGTAATACTATATAACGTTATACGTTATATGGTGATACTATATAACGTTATACGTTACAACGTAATAGTATATAACGTTATACGTTATAACGTAATACTATATAACGTTATACGTTACATGGTGATACTATATAACGTTATACGTTACATGGTGATACTATATAACGTTATACGTTACATGGTGATACTATATAACGTTATACGTTACATGGTGATACTATATAACGTTATACGTTACATGGTGATACTATATAACGTTATACGTTATATGGTGATACTATATAACGTTATACGTTATATGGTAATACTATATAACGTTATACGTTATATGGTAATACTATATAAAGTTATACGTTATAACGTCATACTATATAACGTTATACGTTATAACGTAATACTATATAACGTTATACGTTACATGGTGATACTATATAACGTTATACGTTACATGGTGATACTATATAACGTTATACGTTATAACGTAATACTATATAACGTTATACGTTACATGGTGATACTATATAACGTTATACGTTACATGGTGATACTACATAACGTTATACGTTATATGGTGATACTATATAACGTTATACGTTATAACGTAATAGTATATAACGTTATACGTTATAACGTAATACTATATAACGTTATACGTTATATGGTAATACTATATAACGTTATACGATATAACGTAATACTATATAAAGTTATACGTTATAACGTAATACTATATAACGTTATACGTTATATGGTAATACTATATAACGTTATACGTTATATGGTAATACTATATAACGTTATACGTTATATGGTAATACTATATAACGTTATACGTTATATGGTAATACTATATAACGTTATACGTTATAATGTCATACTATATAACGTTATACGTTATAACGTAATACTATATAACGTTATACGTTACATGGTGATACTATATAACGTTATACGTTACATGGTGATACTATATAACGTTATACGTTATATGGTGATACTATATAACGTTATACGTTATAACGTAATAGTATATAACGTTATACGTTATAACGTAATACTATATAACGTTATACGTTATAACGTAATACTATATAACGTTATACGTTATAACGTAATACTATATAACGTTATACGTTATATGGTGATACTATATAACGTTATACGTTATAACGTAATAGTATATAACGTTATACGTTATAACGTAATACTATATAACGTTATACGTTATATGGTAATACTATATAACGTTATACGTTATAACGTAATACTATATAAAGTTATACGTTATAACGTAATACTATATAACGTTGTACGTTACATGGTGATACTATATAACGTTATACGTTATAACGTAATACAATAAAATGTTACACGTTATAACGTAATACTATATAACGTTATACGTTATAACGTAATACTATATAACGTTATACGTTATAACGTAATACTATATAACGTTATACGTTATAACGTAATACTATATAACGTTATACGCTATATGGTAATACTATATAACGTTATACGTTATAACGTAATACTACATAACGTTATACGTTATATGGTAATACAAAATAACGTTATACGTTATAACGTAATACTATATAACGTTATACGTTATAACGTAATACTATATAACGTTATACGTTATAACGTAATACTATATAACGTTATACGTTATATGGTAATACTATATAACGTTATACGTTATATGGTAATACTATATAACGTTATACGTTATAACGTAATACTATATAACGTTATACGTTATATGGTAATACTATATAACGTTATACGTTATATGGTAATACTATATAACGTTATACGTTATATGGTAATACTATATAACGTTATACGTTATATGGTAATACTATATAACGTTATACGTTATAACGTCATACTATATAACGTTATACGTTATAACGTAATACTATATAACGTTATACGTTACATGGTGATACTATATAACGTTATACGTTACATGGTGATACTATATAACGTTATACGTTATATGGTGATACTATATAACGTTATACGTTACATGGTGATACTATATAACGTTATACGTTATAACGTAATACTATATAACGTTATACGTTATAACGTAATACTATATAACGTTATACGTTATAACGTAATACTATATAACGTTATACGTTATAACGTAATACTACATAACGTTATACGTTATATGGTAATACAAAATAACGTTATACGTTATAACGTAATACTATATAACGTTATACGTTATAACGTAATACTATATAACGTTATACGTTATAACGTAATACTATATAACGTTATACGTTATATGGTGATACTATATAACGTTATACGTTACAACGTAATAGTATATAACGTTATACGTTATAACGTAATACTATATAACGTTATACGTTATATGGTAATACTATATAACGTTATACGTTATAACGTAATACTATATAAAGTTATACGTTATAACGTAATACTATATAACGTTATACGTTATATGGTAATACTATATAACGTTATACGTTATAACGTAATACTATATAACGTTATACGTTATAACGTAATACTATATAACGTTATACGTTATAACGTAATGCCATATAATGTTATACGTTATAACGTAATACTATATAACGTTATTCGTTATAACGTAATACCATATAATGTTATACGTTATAACGTAATACTATATAACGTTATACGTTATATGGTAATACTATATAACGTTATACGTTATAACGTAATACCATATAACGTTATACGTTATAACGTAATACTATATAACGTTATACGTTATAACGTAATACTACATAACGTTATACGTTATAACGTAATACTATATAACGTTATACGTTATATGGTAATACTACATAACGTTATACGTTATATGGTGATACTATATAACGTTATACGTTATAACGTAATAGTATATAACGTTATACGTTATAACGTAATACTATATAACGTTACACGTTATATGGTAATACTATATAACGTTATACGTTATAACGTAATACTATATAAAGTTATACGTTATAACGTAATACTATATAACGTTGTACGTTACATGGTGATACTATATAACGTTATACGTTATAACGTAATACAATAAAATGTTACACGTTATAACGTAATACTATATAACGTTATACGTTATAACGTAATACTATATAACGTTATACGTTATAACGTAATACTATATAACGTTATACGTTATAACGTAATACTATATAACGTTATACGTTATATGGTAATACTATATAACGTTATACGTTATATGGTAATACTACATAACGTTATACGTTATAACGTAATACTATATAACGTTATACGTTATATGGTAATACTATATAACGTTATACGTTATATGGTAATACTATATAACGTTATACGTTATATGGTAATACTATATAACGTTATACGTTATATGGTAATACTATATAACGTTATACGTTATAACGTCATACTATATAACGTTATACGTTATAACGTAATACTATATAACGTTATACGTTACATGGTGATACTATATAACGTTATACGTTATAACGTAATACTACATAACGTTATACGTTATATGGTAATACAAAATAACGTTATACGTTATAACGTAATACTATATAACGTTATACGTTATAACGTAATACTATATAACGTTATACGTTATAACGTAATACTATATAACGTTATACGTTATATGGTAATACTATATAACGTTATACGTTATATGGTAATACTATATAACGTTATACGTTATAACGTAATACTATATAACGTTATACGTTATATGGTAATACTATATAACGTTATACGTTATATGGTAATACTATATAACGTTATACGTTATATGGTAATACTATATAACGTTATACGTTATATGGTAATACTATATAACGTTATACGTTATAACGTCATACTATATAACGTTATACATTATAACGTAATACTATATAACGTTATACGTTACATGGTGATACTATATAACGTTATACGTTACATGGTGATACTATATAACGTTATACGTTACATGGTGATACTATATAACGTTATACGTTATAACGTAATACTATATAACGTTATACGTTATAACGTAATACTATATAACGTTATACGTTATAACGTAATACTATATAACGTTATACGTTATAACGTAATACTATATAACGTTATACGATATAACGTAATACTATATAACGTTATACGTTATATGGTGATACTATATAACGTTATAACGTAATACTATATAACGTTATACGTTATATGGTAATACTATATAACGTTATACGTCATAACGTAATACTATATAACGTTATACGTTATAACGTAATACTATATAACGTTATACGTTATAACGTAATACTATATAACGTTATACGTTATAACGTAATACTATATAACGTTATACGTTATATGGTAATACTATATAACGTTATACGTTATAACGTAAAACTATATAACGTTATACGATATAACGTAATACTATATAACGTTATACGTTATAACGTAATACTATATAACGTTATACGTTATAACGTAATACTATATAACGTTGTACGTTACATGGTGATACTATATAACGTTATACGTTATAACGTAATACTATAAAATGTTACACGTTATAAAGTAATACTATATAACGTTATACGTTATAACGTAATACTATATAACGTTATACGTTATAACGTAATACTATATAACGTTATACGTTATAACGTAATACTATATAACGTCATACGTTACATGGTGATACTATATAACGTTATAACGTAATAGTATATAACGTTATACGTTATACCGTAATACTATATAACTTTATACGTGATATGGTAATACTATATAACGTTAAACGTTATAACGTAATACTATATAACGTTATACGTTATAACGTAATACTATATAACGTTATACGTTATAACGTAATACTATATAACGTTATACGTTATAACGTAATACTATATAACGTTATACGTTATAACGTAATACTATATAACGTTATACGTTATATGGTAATACTATATAACGTTATACGTTATAACGTAATACTATATAACGTTATACGTTATAACGTAATACTACATAACGTTATACGTTATATGGTAATACTAAATAACGTTATACGTTATAACGTAATACTATATAACGTTATACGTTATAACGTAATACTATATAACGTTATACGTTATATGGTAATACTATATAACGTTATACGTTATATGGTAATACTATATAACGTTATACGTTATATGGTAATACTATATAACGTTATACGTTATAACGTCATACTATATAACGTTATACATTATAACGTCATACTATATAACGTTATACATTATAACGTAATACTATATAACGTTATACGTTACATGGTGATACTATATAACGTTATACGTTACATGGTGATACTATATAACGTTATACGTTACATGGTGATACTATATAACGTTATACGTTACATGGTGATACTATATAACGTTATACGTTATAACGTAATACTATATAACGTTATACGTTATATGGTAATACTATATAACGTTATACGTTATAACGTAATACTATATAAAGTTATACGTTATAACGTAATACTATATAACGTTATACGTTATATGGTAATACTATATAACGTTATACGTTATAACGTAATACTATATAACGTTATACGTTATAACGTAATACTATATAACGTTATACGTTATAACGTAATGCCATATAATGTTATACGTTATAACGTAATACTATATAACGTTATACGTTATAACGTAATACCATATAATGTTATACGTTATAACGTAATACTATATAACGTTATACGTTATATGGTAATACTATATAACGTTATACGTTATAACGTAATACCATATAACGTTATACGTTATAACGTAATACTATATAACGTTATACGTTATAACGTAATACTACATAACGTTATACGTTATAACGTAATACTATATAACGTTATACGTTATATGGTAATACTACATAACGTTATACGTTATATGGTGATACTATATAACGTTATACGTTATAACGTAATAGTATATAACGTTATACGTTATAACGTAATACTATATAACGTTACACGTTATATGGTAATACTATATAACGTTATACGTTATAACGTAATACTATATAAAGTTATACGTTATAACGTAATACTATATAACGTTGTACGTTACATGGTGATACTATATAACGTTATACGTTATAACGTAATACAATAAAATGTTACACGTTATAACGTAATACTATATAACGTTATACGTTATAACGTAATACTATATAACGTTATACGTTATAACGTAATACTATATAACGTTATACGTTATAACGTAATACTATATAACGTTATACGTTATATGGTAATACTATATAACGTTATACGTTATATGGTAATACTACATAACGTTATACGTTATAACGTAATACTATATAACGTTATACGTTATATGGTAATACTATATAACGTTATACGTTATATGGTAATACTATATAACGTTATACGTTATATGGTAATACTATATAACGTTATACGTTATATGGTAATACTATATAACGTTATACGTTATAACGTCATACTATATAACGTTATACGTTATAACGTAATACTATATAACGTTATACGTTACATGGTGATACTATATAACGTTATACGTTATAACGTAATACTACATAACGTTATACGTTATATGGTAATACAAAATAACGTTATACGTTATAACGTAATACTATATAACGTTATACGTTATAACGTAATACTATATAACGTTATACGTTATAACGTAATACTATATAACGTTATACGTTATATGGTAATACTATATAACGTTATACGTTATATGGTAATACTATATAACGTTATACGTTATAACGTAATACTATATAACGTTATACGTTATATGGTAATACTATATAACGTTATACGTTATATGGTAATACTATATAACGTTATACGTTATAACGTCATACTATATAACGTTATACATTATAACGTAATACTATATAACGTTATACGTTACATGGTGATACTATATAACGTTATACGTTACATGGTGATACTATATAACGTTATACGTTACATGGTGATACTATATAACGTTATACGTTATAACGTAATACTATATAACGTTATACGTTATAACGTAATACTATATAACGTTATACGTTATAACGTAATACTATATAACGTTATACGTTATAACGTAATACTATATAACGTTATACGATATAACGTAATACTATATAACGTTATACGTTATATGGTGATACTATATAACGTTATAACGTAATACTATATAACGTTATACGTTATATGGTAATACTATATAACGTTATACGTCATAACGTAATACTATATAACGTTATACGTTATAACGTAATACTATATAACGTTATACGTTATAACGTAATACTATATAACGTTATACGTTATAACGTAATACTATATAACGTTATACGTTATATGGTAATACTATATAACGTTATACGTTATAACGTAAAACTATATAACGTTATACGATATAACGTAATACTATATAACGTTATACGTTATAACGTAATACTATATAACGTTATACGTTATAACGTAATACTATATAACGTTGTACGTTACATGGTGATACTATATAACGTTATACGTTATAACGTAATACTATAAAATGTTACACGTTATAAAGTAATACTATATAACGTTATACGTTATAACGTAATACTATATAACGTTATACGTTATAACGTAATACTATATAACGTTATACGTTATAACGTAATACTATATAACGTCATACGTTACATGGTGATACTATATAACGTTATAACGTAACAGTATATAACGTTATACGTTATACCGTAATACTATATAACTTTATACGTGATATGGTAATACTATATAACGTTAAACGTTATAACGTAATACTATATAACGTTATACGTTATAACGTAATACTATATAACGTTATACGTTATAACGTAATACTATATAACGTTATACGTTATAACGTAATACTATATAACGTTATACGTTATAACGTAATACTATATAACGTTATACGTTATAACGTAATACTATATAACGTTATACGTTATATGGTAATACTATATAACGTTATACGTTATAACGTAATACTACATAACGTTATACGTTATATGGTAATACTAAATAACGTTATACGTTATAACGTAATACTATATAACGTTATACGTTATAACGTAATACTATATAACGTTATACGTTATAACGTAATACTATATAACGTTATACGTTATATGGTAATACTATATAACGTTATACGTTATATGGTAATACTATATAACGTTATACGTTATATGGTAATACTATATAACGTTATACGTTATAACGTCATACTATATAACGTTATACATTATAACGTAATACTATATAACGTTATACGTTACATGGTGATACTATATAACGTTATACGTTACATGGTGATACTATATAACGTTATACGTTACATGGTGATACTATATAACGTTATACGTTACATGGTGATACTATATAACGTTATACGTTACATGGTGATACTATATAACGTTATACGTTATATGGTAATACTATATAACGTTATACGTTATATGGTAATACTATATAACGTTATACGTTATAACGTCATACTATATAACGTTATACGTTACATGGTGATACTATATAACGTTATACGTTACATGGTGATACTATATAACGTTATACGTTACATGGTGATACTATATAACGTTATACGTTATAACGTAATACTATATAAAGTTATACGTTATAACGTAATACTATATAACGTTATATGTTATAACGTAATACTATATAACGTTATACGTTATAACGTAATACTATATAACGTTATACGTTATATGGTAATACTATATAACGTTATACGTTATATGGTAATACTATATAACGTTATACGTTATAACGTAATACTATATAACGTTATACGTTATAACGTAATACTATATAACGTTATACGTTATATGGTAATACTATATAACGTTATACGTTATATGGTAATACTATATAACGTTATACGTTATATGGTAATACTATATAACGTTATACGTTATAACGTCATACTATATAACGTTATACGTTATAACGTAATACCATATAACGTTATACGTTACATGGTGATACTATATAACGTTATACGTTACATGGTGATACTATATAACGTTATACGTTATATGGTGATACTATATAACGTTATACGTTATAACGTAATAGTATATAACGTTATACGTTATAACGTAATACTATATAACGTTATACGTTATATGGTAATACTATATAACGTTATACGATATAACGTAATACTATATAAAGTTATACGTTATAACGTAATACTATATAACGTTATACGTTATATGGTAATACTATATAACGTTATAACGTAATAGTATATAACGTTATACGTTATACCGTAATACTATATAACTTTATACGTGATATGGTAATACTATATAACGTTAAACGTTATAACGTAATACTATATAACGTTATACGTTATAACGTAATACTATATAACGTTATACGTTATAACGTAGTACTATATAACGTTATACGTTATAACGTAATACTATATAACGTTATACGTTATAACGTAATACTATATAACGTTAAACGTTATAACGTAATACTATATAACGTTATACGTTATAACGTAATACTATATAACGTTATACGTTACATGGTGATACTATATAACGTTATACGTTATAACGTAATACTATATAACGTTATACGTTATAACGTAATACTATATAACGTTATACGTTATATGGTAATACTATATAACGTTATGCGTTATAACGTCATACTATATAACGTTATACGTTATAACGTAATACTATATAACGTTATACGTTATAACGTAATACTATATAACGTTATACGTTACATGGTGATACTATATAACGTTATACGTTACATGGTGATACTATATAACGTTATACGTTACATGGTGATACTATATAACGTTATACGTTACATGGTGATACTATATAACGTTATACGTTATAACGTAATACTATATAAAGTTATACGTTATAACGTAATACTATATAACGTTATACGTTATATGGTAATACTATATAACGTTATAACGTAATAGTATATAACGTTATACGTTATACCGTAATACTATATAACTTTATACGTGATATGGTAATACTATATAACGTTAAACGTTATAACGTAATACTATATAACGTTATACGTTATAACGTAATACTATATAACGTTATACGTTATAACGTAATACTATATAACGTAATACGTTATAACGTAATACTATATAACGTTATACGTTATAACGTAATACTATATAACGTTATACGTTATATGGTAATACTATATAACGTTGTACGTTACATGGTGATACTCTATAACGTTATACGTTATAACGTAATACAATAAAATGTTACACGTTATAACGTAATACTATATAACGTTATACGTTATAACGTAATACTATATAACGTTATACGTTATAACGTAATACTATATAACGTTATACGTTATAACGTAATACTATATAACGTTATACGCTATATGGTAATACTATATAACGTTATACGTTATAACGTAATACTACATAACGTTATACGTTATATGGTAATACAAAATAACGTTATACGTTATAACGTAATACTATATAACGTTATACGTTATAACGTAATACTATATAACGTTATACGTTATAACGTAATACTATATAACGTTATACGTTATATGGTAATACTATATAACGTTATACGTTATATGGTAATACTATATAACGTTATACGTTATAACGTAATACTATATAACGTTATACGTTATAACGTAATACTATATAACGTTATACGTTATAACGTAATACTATATAACGTTATACGCTATATGGTAATACTATATAACGTTATACGTTATAACGTAATACTACATAACGTTATACGTTATATGGTAATACAAAATAACGTTATACGTTATAACGTAATACTATATAACGTTATACGTTATAACGTAATACTATATAACGTTATACGTTATAACGTAATACTATATAACGTTATACGTTATATGGTAATACTATATAACGTTATACGTTATATGGTAATACTATATAACGTTATACGTTATATGGTAATACTATATAACGTTATACGTTATAACGTCATACTATATAACGTTATACGTTATAACGTAATACTATATAACGTTATACGTTACATGGTGATACTATATAACGTTATACGTTATAACGTAATACTACATAACGTTATACGTTATATGGTAATACAAAATAACGTTATACGTTATAACGTAATACTATATAACGTTATACGTTATAACGTAATACTATATAACGTTATACGTTATAACGTAATACTATATAACGTTATACGTTATATGGTAATACTATATAACGTTATACGTTATATGGTAATACTATATAACGTTATACGTTATAACGTAATACTATATAACGTTATACGTTATATGGTAATACTATATAACGTTATACGTTATATGGTAATACTATATAACGTTATACGTTATATGGTAATACTATATAACGTTATACGTTATATGGTAATACTATATAACGTTATACGTTATAACGTCATACTATATAACGTTATACATTATAACGTAATACTATATAACGTTATACGTTACATGGTGATACTATATAACGTTATACGTTACATGGTGATACTATATAACGTTATACGTTACATGGTGATACTATATAACGTTATACGTTATAACGTAATACTATATAACGTTATACGTTATAACGTAATACTATATAACGTTATACGTTATAACGTAATACTATATAACGTTATACGTTATAACGTAATACTATATAACGTTATACGATATAACGTAATACTATATAACGTTATACGTTATATGGTGATACTATATAACGTTATAACGTAATACTATATAACGTTATACGTTATATGGTAATACTATATAACGTTATACGTCATAACGTAATACTATATAACGTTATACGTTATAACGTAATACTATATAACGTTATACGTTATAACGTAATACTATATAACGTTATACGTTATAACGTAATACTATATAACGTTATACGTTATATGGTAATACTATATAACGTTAT
>NW_027185086.1:0-34112 GCF_040668555.2 Bombus flavifrons
CGTATAACGTTATATAGTATTACGTTATAACGTATAACGTTATATAGTATTACGTTATAACGTATAACGTTATATAGTATTACGTTATAACGTATAACGTTATATAGTATTACGTCATAACGTATAACGTTATATAGTATTACGTTATAACGTATAACGTTATATAGTATCACCATGTAACGTATAACGTTATATAGTATCACCATGTAACGTATAACGTTATATAGTATCACCATGTAACGTATAACGTTATATAGTATTACCATATAACGTATAACGTTATATAGTATTACCATATAACGTATAACGTTATATAGTATTACGTTATAACGTTATATAGTATCACCATATAACGTATAACGTTATATAGTATTACGTTATATCGTATAACGTTATATAGTATTACGTTATAACGTATTACGTTATATAGTATTACGTTATAACGTATAACGTTATATAGTATTACGTTATAACGTAGAACGTTATATAGTATTACGTTATAACGTATAACATTATATGGTATTACGTTATAACGTATAACATTATATAGTATTACGTTATAACGTATAACGTTATATAGTATCACCATGTAACGTATAACGTTATATAGTATCACCATGTAACGAATAACGTTATATAGTATCACCATGTAACGTATAACGTTATATAGTATTACCATATAACGTATAACGTTATATAGTATTACCATATAACGTATAACGTTATATAGTATTACGTTATAACGTATAACGTTATTTAGTATTACCATATAACGTATAACGTTATATAGTATTACGTTATAACGTATAACGTTATATAGTATTACGTTATAACGTATAACGTTATTTAGTATTACCATATAACGTATAACGTTATGTAGTATTACGTTATAACGTATAACGTTATATAGTATTACGTTATAACGTATAACGTTATATAGTATTACGTTATAACGTATAACGTTATATAGTATTACGTTATGACGTATAACGTTATATAGTATTACCATATAACGTATAACGTTATATAGTATTACGTTATAACGTTATATAGTATCACCATATAACGTATAACGTTATATAGTATTACGTTATATCGTATAACGTTATATAGTATTACGTTATATAGTATTACGTAATAACGTATAGCGTCATATAGTATTACGTTATAACGTATAACGTTATATAGTATTACGTTATAACGTATAACGTTATATAGTATTACGTTAGAACGTATAACATTATATAGTATTACGTTATAACGTATAACGTTATATAGTATCACCATGTAACGTATAACGTTATATAGTATCACCATGTAACGTATAACGTTATATAGTATCACCATGTAACGTATAACGTTATATAGTATTACCATATAACGTATAACGTTATATAGTATTACCATATAACGTATAACGTTATATAGTATTACGTTATAACGTATAACGTTATTTAGTATTACCATATAACGTATAACGTTATGTAGTATTACGTTATAACGTATAACGTTATATAGTATTACGTTATAACGTATAACGTTATATAGTATTACGTTATAACGTATAACGATATAGTATTACCGTATAACGTATAACGTTATATAGTATTACGTTATAACGTATAACGTTATATAGTATTACGTTATAACGTATAACGTTATATAGTATTACGTTATAACGTATAACGTTATATAGTATTACGTTATAACGTATAACGTTATATAGTATTACGTTATAACGTATAACGTTATTTAGTATTACCATATAACGTATAACGTTATATAGTATTACGTTATAACGTATAACGTTATTTAGTATTACCATATAACGTATAACGTTATGTAGTATTACGCTATAACGTATAACGTTATTTAGTATTACCATATAACGTATAACGTTATGTAGTATTACGTTATAACGTATAACGTTATATAGTATTACGTTATAACGTATAACGTTATATAGTATTACGTTATAACGTATAACGATATAGTATTACCGTATAACGTATAACGTTATATAGTATTACGTTATAACGTATAACGTTATATAGTATTACGTTATAACGTATAACGTTATATAGTATTACGTTATAACGTATAACGTTATATAGTATTACGTTATAACGTATAACGTTATATAGTATTACGTTATAACGTATAACGTTATATAGTATTACGTTATAACGTATAACGTTATATAGTATTACGTTATGACGTATATCGTTAAATAGTATTACCATATAACGTATAACGTTATATAGTATTACGTTATAACGTTATATAGTATCACCATATAACGTATAACGTTATATAGTATTACGTTATATCGTATAACGTTATATAGTATTACGTTATATAGTATTACGTAATAACGTATAGCGTCATATAGTATTACGTTATAACGTATAACGTTATATAGTATTACGTTATAACGTATAACGTTATATAGTATTACGTTAGAACGTATAACATTATATAGTATTACGTTATAACGTATAACGTTATATGGTATCACCATGTAACGTATAACGTTATATAGTATCACCATGTAACGTATAACGTTATATAGTATCACCATGTAACGTATAACGTTATATAGTATTACCATATAACGTATAACGTTATATAGTATTACCATATAACGTATAACGTTATATAGTATTACGTTATAACGTATAACGTTATTTAGTATTACCATATAACGTATAACGTTATGTAGTATTACGTTATAACGTATAACGTTATATAGTATTACGTTATAACGTATAACGTTATATAGTATTACGTTATAACGTATAACGATATAGTATTACCGTATAACGTATAACGTTATATAGTATTACGTTATAACGTATAACGTTATATAGTATTACGTTATAACGTATAACGTTATATATATTACGTTATAACGTATAACGTTATATAGTATTACGTTATAACGTATAACGTTATATAGTATTACGTTATAACGTATAACGTTATTTAGTATTACCATATAACGTATAACGTTATATAGTATTACGTTATAACGTATAACGTTATTTAGTATTACCATATAACGTATAACGTTATGTAGTATTACGCTATAACGTATAACGTTATATAGTATTACGTTATAACGTATAACGTTATATAGTATTACGTTATAACGTGTAACATTTTATAGTATAACGTTATAACGTATAACGTTATATAGTATTACGTTATAACGTATAACGTTATTTAGTATTACCATATAACGTATAACGTTATGTAGTATTACGTTATAACGTATAACGTTATATAGTATTACGTTATAACGTATAACGTTATATAGTATTACGTTATAACGTATAACGTTATATAGTATTACCATATAACGTATAACGTTATATAGTATTACGTTATAACGTATAACATTATATAGTATTACGTTATAACGTATAACATTATATAGTATTACGTTATAACGTATAACGTTATATAGTATCACCATGTAACGTATAACGTTATATAGTATCACCATGTAACGTATAACGTTATATAGTATCACCATGTAACGTATAACGTTATATAGTATTACCATATAACGTATAACGTTATATAGTATTACGTTATAACGTATAACGTTATATAGTATTACGTTATGACGTATAACGTTATATAGTATTACCATATAACGTATAACGTTATATAGTATTACGTTATAACGTTATATAGTATCACCATATAACGTATAACGTTATATAGTATTACGTTATATCGTATAACGTTATATAGTATTACGTTATAACGTATTACGTTATATAGTATTACGTAATAACGTATAGCGTTATATAGTATTACGTTATAACGTATAACGTTATATAGTATTACGTTATAACGTATAACGTTATATAGTATTACGTTAGAACGTATAACATTATATAGTATTACGTTATAACGTATAACGTTATATAGTATTACCATATAACGTATAACGTTATATAGTATTACCATATAACGTATAACGTTATATAGTATTACGTTATAACGTATAACGTTATTTAGTATTACCATATAACGTATAACGTTATGTAGTATTACGTTATAACGTATAACGTTATATAGTATTACGTTATAACGTATAACGTTATATAGTATTACGTTATAACGTATAACGATATAGTATTACCGTATAACGTATAACGTTATATAGTATTACGTTATAACGTATAACGTTATATAGTATTACGTTATAACGTATAACGTTATATAGTATTACGTTATAACGTATAACGTTATATAGTATTACGTTATAACGTATAACGTTATATAGTATTACGTTATAACGTATAACGTTATTTAGTATTACCATATAACGTATAACGTTATATAGTATTACGTTATAACGTATAACGTTATTTAGTATTACCATATAACGTATAACGTTATGTAGTATTACGCTATAACGTATAACGTTATATAGTATTACGTTATAACGTATAACGTTATATAGTATTACGTTATAACGTGTAACATTTTATAGTATAACGTTATAACGTATAACGTTATATAGTATCACCATGTAACGTACAACGTTATATAGTATTACGTTATAACGTATAACGTTATATAGTATTACGTTATAACGTATAACGTTATATAGTATTACGTTATATCGTATAACGTTATATAGTATTACGTTATAACGTATAACGTTATATAGTATTACCATATAAAGTATAACGTTATATAGTATTACGTTATAACGTATAACGTTATATAGTATTACGTTATGACGTATAACGTTATATAGTATTACCATATAACGTATAACGTTATATAGTATTACGTTATAACGTTATATAGTATCACCATATAACGTATAACGTTATATAGTATGACGTTATATCGTATAACGTTATATAGTATTACGTTATAACGTATAACGTTATATAGTATTACGTTATAACGTATAACGTTATAAGTATTACGTTATAACGTATAACGTTATATAGTATTACGTTATAACGTATAACGTTATATAGTATTACGTTATAACGTATAACGTTATATAGTATTACGTTATAACGTATAACGTTATATAGTATCACCATGTAACGTATAACGTTATATAGTATCACCATGTAACGTATAACGTTATATAGTATCACCATGTAACGTATAACGTTATATAGTATTACCATATAACGTATAACGTTATATAGTATTACCATATAACGTATAACGTTATATAGTATTACGTTATAACGTTATATAGTATCACCATATAACGTATAACGTTTTATAGTATTACGTTATATCGTATAACGTTATATAGTATTACGTTATAACGTATTACGTTATATAGTATTACGTTATAACGTATAACGTTATATAGTATTACGTTATAACGTATAACGTTATATAGTATTACGTTATAACGTATAACATTATATAGTATTACGTTATAACGTATAACATTATATAGTATTACGTTATAACGTATAACGTTATATAGTATCACCATGTAACGTATAACGTTATATAGTATCACCATGTAACGAATAACGTTATATAGTATCACCATGTAACGTATAACGTTATATAGTATTACCATATAACGTATAACGTTATATAGTATTACCATATAACGTATAACGTTATATAGTATTACGTTATAACGTATAACGTTATTTAGTATTACCATATAATGTATAACGTTATGTAGTATTACGTTATAACGTATAACGTTATATAGTATTACGTTATAACTCATAACGTTATATAGTATTACGTTATAACGTATAACGTTATATAGTATTACCGTATAACGTATAACGTTATATAGTATTACGTTATAACGTATAACGTTATATAGTATTACGTTATAACGTATAACGTTATTTAGTATTACGTTATAACGTATAACGTTATTTAGTATTACCATATAACGTATAACGTTATATAGTATTACGTTATAACGTATAACGTTATTTAGTATTACCATATAACGTATAGCGTTATGTAGTATTACGCTAAAACGTATAACGTTATATAGTATTACGTTATAACGTATAACGTTATATAGTATTACGTTATAACGTATAACGTTATATAGTATTACCATATAACGTATAACGTTATATAGTATTACGTTATAACGTATAACGTTATATAGTATTACGTTATAACGTATAACGTTATATAGTATTACCATATAACGTATAACGTTATATAGTATTACGTTATAACGTATAACGTTATATAGTATTACGTTATAACGTATAACGTTATATAGTATTACGTTATAACGTATAACGTTATATAGTATTACGTTATAACGTATAACGTTATATAGTATTACGTTATAACGTATAACGTAATATAGTATTACGTTATAACGTATAACGTTATATAGTATTACGTTATAACGTATAACGTTATATAGTATCACCATGTAACGTATAACGTTATATAGTATCACCATGTAACGTATAACGTTATATAGTATCACCATGTAACGTATAACGTTATATAGTATTACCATATAACGTATAACGTTATATAGTATTACGCTATAACGTATAACGTTATTTAGTATTACCATATAACGTATAACGTTATGTAGTATTACGTTATAACGTATAACGTTATATAGTATTACGTTATAACGTATAACGTTATATAGTATTACGTTATAACGTATAACGTTATATAGTATTACGTTATAACGTATAACGTTATATAGTATTACGTTATAACGTATAACGTTATTTAGTATTACCATATAACGTATAACGTTATGTAGTATTACGTTATAACGTATAACGTTATATAGTATTACGTTATAACGTATAACGTTATATAGTATTACGTTATAACGTATAACGTTATATAGTATTGCGTTATGACGTATAACGTTATATAGTATTGCGTTATGACGTATAACGTTATATAGTATTACCATATAACGTATAACGTTATATAGTATTACGTTATAACGTTATATAGTATCACCATATAACGTATAACGTTATATAGTGTTACGTTATAACGTATAACATTATATAGTATTACGTTATAACGTATAACGTTATATAGTATCACCATGTAACGTATAACGTTATATATTATCACCATGTAACGTATAACGTTATATAGTATCACCATGTAACGTATAACGTTATATAGTATTACCATATAACGTATAACGTTATATAGCATTACCATCTAACGTATAACGTTATATAGTATTACGTTATAACGTATAACGTTATATAGTATTACGTTATAACGTATAACGTTATATAGTATTACGTTATAACGTATAACGTTATTTGGTATTACCATATAACGTATAACGTTATGTAGTATTACGTTATAACGTATAACGTTATATAGTATTACGTTATAACGTATAACGTTATGTAGTATTACCATATCACGTATAACGTTATATAGTATTACGGTATAACGTATAACGTTATATACTATTACGTTATAACGTTATACAGTATCACCATGTAACGAATAACGTTATACAGTATTACGTTATAACGTATAACGTTATATAGTATTACGTTATAAAGTATAACGTTATTTAGTATTACCATATAACGTATAACGTTATGTAGTATTACGTTATAACGTATAACGTTATATAGTATTACGTTATAACGTATAACGTTATATAGTATTACCATATCACGTATAACGTTATATAGTATTACGGTATAACGTATAACGTTATATACTATTACGTTATAACGTTATATAGTATCACCATGTAACGAATAACGTTATATAGTATTACGTTATAACGTATAACGTATAACGTTATATAGTATTACGTTATAACGTATAACGTTATATAGTATTACGTTATAACGTATAACGTTATATAGTATTACCATATAACGTATAACGTTATATAGTATTACGTTATAACGTATAACGTTATATAGTATTACGTTATAACGTATAACGTTATATAGTATTACGTTATAACGTATAACGTTGTATAGTATTACGTTATAACGTATAACGTTATATAGTATTACGTTATAACGTATAACGTTATATAGTATTACGTTATAACGTATAACGTTATATAGTATTACCATATAACGTATAACGTTATATAGTATTACGTTATAACGTATAACGTTATATAGTATTACGTTATATCGTATAACGTTATATAGTATTACGTTATAACGTATAACGTTATATAGTATTACGTTATAACGTGTAACATTTTATAGTATAACGTTATAACGTATAACGTTATATAGTATCACCATGTAACGTACAACGTTATATAGTATTACGTTATAACGTATAACGTTATATAGTATTACGTTATAACGTATAACGTTATATAGTATTACGTTATATCGTATAACGTTATATAGTATTACGTTATAACGTATAACGTTATATAGTATTACCATATAACGTATAACGTTATATAGTATTACGTTATAACGTATAACGTTATATAGTATTACGTTATAACGTATAACGTTATATAGTATTACGTTATGACGTATAACGTTATATAGTATTACCATATAACGTATAACGTTATATAGTATTACGTTATAACGTTATATAGTATCACCATATAACGTATAACGTTATATAGTATGACGTTATATCGTATAACGTTATATAGTATTACGTTATAACGTATAACGTTATATAGTATTACGTTATAACGTATAACGTTATATAGTATTACGTTATAACGTATAACATTATATAGTATTACGTTATAACGTATAACGTTATTTAGTATTACCATATAACGTATAACGTTATGTAGTATTACGTTATAACGTATAACGTTATATAGTATTACGTTATAACGTATAACGTTATATAGTATTACGTTATAACGTATAACGTTATATAGTATTACGTTATAACGTATAACGTTATATAGTATTACGTTATATCGTATAACGTTATATAGTATTACGTTATAACGTATAACGTTATATAGTATTACCATATAACGTATAACGTTATATAGTATTACGTTATAACGTATAACGTTATATAGTATTACGTTATAACGTATAACGTTATATAGTATTACGTTATGACGTATAACGTTATATAGTATTACCATATAACGTATAACGTTATATAGTATTACGTTATAACGTTATATAGTATCACCATATAACGTATAACGTTATATAGTATTACGTTATAACGTATAACGTTATATAGTATTACGTTATAACGTATAACATTATATAGTATTACGTTATAACGTATAACGTTATTTAGTATTACCATATAACGTATAACGTTATGTAGTATTACGTTATAACGTATAACGTTATATAGTATTACGTTATAACGTATAACGTTATATAGTATTACGTTATAACGTATAACGTTATATAGTATTACGTTATAACGTATAACGTTATATAGTATTACGTTATATCGTATAACGTTATATAGTATTACGTTATAACGTATAACGTTATATAGTATTACCATATAACGTATAACGTTATATAGTATTACGTTATAACGTATAACGTTATATAGTATTACGTTATAACGTATAACGTTATATAGTATTACGTTATGACGTATAACGTTATATAGTATTACCATATAACGTATAACGTTATATAGTATTACGTTATATCGTTATATAGTATCACCATATAACGTATAACGTTATATAGTATGACGTTATATCGTATAACGTTATATAGTATTACGTTATAACGTATAACGTTATATAGTATTACGTTATAACGTATAACGTTATATAGTATTACGTTATAACGTATAACGTTATATAGTATTACGTTATAACGTATAACGTTATATAGTATTACGTTATAACGTATAACATTATATAGTATTACGTTATAACGTATAACATTATATAGTATTACGTTATAACGTATAACGTTATATAGTATCACCATGTAACGTATAACGTTATATAGTATCACCATGTAACGTATAACGTTATATAGTATCACCATGTAACGTATAACGTTATATAGTATTACCATATAACGTATAACGTTATATAGTATTACCATATAACGTATAACGTTATACAGTATTAGGTTATAACGTATAACGTTATTTAGTATTACCATATAACGTATAACGTTATGTAGTAATACGTTATAACGTATAACGTTATATAGTATTACGTTATAACGTATAACGTTATATAGTATTACGTTATAACGTATAACGTTATATAGTATTACCGTATAACGTATAACGTTATATAGTATTACGTTATAACGTATTACGTTATATAGTATTACGTTATAACGTATAACGTTATATAGTATTACGTTATAACGTATAACGTTATATAGTATTACGTTATAACGTTATATAGTATTACCATATAACGTATAACGTTATATAGTATTACGTTATAACGTATAACGTTATATAGTATTACGTTATAACGTATAACGTTATATAGTATTACGTTATAACGTATAACGTTATATAGTATTACGTTATATCGTATAACGTTATATAGTATTACGTTATAACGTATAACGTTATATAGTATTACCATATAACGTATAACGTTATATAGTATTACGTTATAACGTATAACGTTATATAGTATTACGTTATAACGTATAACGTTATATAGTATTACGTTATGACGTATAACGTTATATAGTATTACCATATAACGTATAACGTTATATAGTATTACGTTATAACGTTATATAGTATCACCATATAACGTATAACGTTATATAGTATGACGTTATATCGTATAACGTTATATAGTATTACGTTATAACGTATAACGTTATATAGTATTACGTTATAACGTATAACGTTATATAGTATTACGTTATAACGTATAACATTATATAGTATTACGTTATAACGTATAACGTTATTTAGTATTACCATATAACGTATAACGTTATGTAGTATTACGTTATAACGTATAACGTTATATAGTATTACGTTATAACGTATAACGTTATATAGTATTACGTTATAACGTATAACGTTATATAGTATTACGTTATAACGTATAACGTTATATAGTATTACGTTATATCGTATAACGTTATATAGTATTACGTTATAACGTATAACGTTATATAGTATTACCATATAACGTATAACGTTATATAGTATTACGTTATAACGTATAACGTTATATAGTATTACGTTATAACGTATAACGTTATATAGTATTACGTTATGACGTATAACGTTATATAGTATTACCATATAACGTATAACGTTATATAGTATTACGTTATAACGTTATATAGTATCACCATATAACGTATAACGTTATATAGTATGACGTTATATCGTATAACGTTATATAGTATTACGTTATAACGTATAACGTTATATAGTATTACGTTATAACGTATAACGTTATATAGTATTACGTTATAACGTATAACATTATATAGTATTACGTTATAACGTATAACGTTATTTAGTATTACCATATAACGTATAACGTTATGTAGTATTACGTTATAACGTATAACGTTATATAGTATTACGTTATAACGTATAACGTTATATAGTATTACGTTATAACGTATAACGTTATATAGTATTACGTTATAACGTATAACGTTATATAGTATTACGTTATATCGTATAACGTTATATAGTATTACGTTATAACGTATAACGTTATATAGTATTACCATATAACGTATAACGTTATATAGTATTACGTTATAACGTATAACGTTATATAGTATTACGTTATAACGTATAACGTTATATAGTATTACGTTATGACGTATAACGTTATATAGTATTACCATATAACGTATAACGTTATATAGTATTACGTTATATCGTTATATAGTATCACCATATAACGTATAACGTTATATAGTATGACGATATATCGTATAACGTTATATAGTATTACGTTATAACGTATAACGTTATATAGTATTACGTTATAACGTATAACGTTATATAGTATTACGTTATAACGTATAACATTATATAGTATTACGTTATAACGTATAACATTATATAGTATTACGTTATAACGTATAACGTTATATAGTATCACCATGTAACGTATAACGTTATATAGTATCACCATGTAACGTATAACGTTATATAGTATCACCATGTAACGTATAACGTTATATAGTATTACCATATAACGTATAACGTTATATAGTATTACCATATAACGTATAACGTTATACAGTATTAGGTTATAACGTATAACGTTATTTAGTATTACCATATAACGTATAACGTTATGTAGTAATACGTTATAACGTATAACGTTATATAGTATTACGTTATAACGTATAACGTTATATAGTATTACGTTATAACGTATAACGTTATATAGTATTACCGTATAACGTATAACGTTATATAGTATTACGTTATAACGTATTACGTTATATAGTATTACGTTATAACGTATAACGTTATATAGTATTACGTTATAACGTATAACGTTATATAGTATTACGTTATAACGTTATATAGTATTACCATATAACGTATAACGTTATATAGTATTACGTTATAACGTATAACGTTATATAGTATTACGTTATAACGTATAACGTTATATAGTATTACGTTATAACGTATAACGTTATATAGTATTACGTTATAACGTATAACGTTATATAGTATTACGTTATAACGTATAACGTTATATAGTATTACGTTATAACGTATAACGTTATATAGTATTACGTTATAACGTATAACGTTATATAGTATCACCATGTAACGTATAACGTTATATAGTATCACCATGTAACGTATAACGTTATATAGTATTACGTTATAACGTATAACGTTATTTAGTATTACCATATAACGTATAACGTTATGTAGTATTACGTTATAACGTATAACGTTATATAGTATTACGTTATAACGTATAACGTTATATAGTATTACGTTATAACGTATAACGTTATATAGTATTACGTTATAACGTGTAACGTTATATAGTATTACGTTATAACGTGTAACGTTATATAGTATTACGTTATAACGTATAACGTTATATAGTATTAGGTTATAACGTATAACGTTATTTAGTATTACCATATAACGTATAACGTTATGTAGTATTACGTTATAACGTATAACGTTATATAGTATTACGTTATAACGTATAACGTTATATAGTATTACGTTATAACGTATAACGTTATATAGTATTGCGTTATGACGTATAACGTTATATAGTATTACCATATAACGTATAACGTTATGTAGTATTACGTTATAACGTATAACGTTATATAGTATTACGTTATAAGGTATAACGTTATATAGTATTACCATATCACGTATAACGTTATATAGTATTACGGTATAACGTATAACGTTATATACTATTACGTTATAACGTTATATAGTATCACCATGTAACGAATAACGTTATATAGTATTACGTTATAACGTATAACGTTATATAGTATTACGTTATAACGTATAACGTTATTTAGTATTACCATATAACGTATAACGTTATGTAGTATTACGTTATAACGTATAACGTTATATAGTATTACGTTATAACGTATAACGTTATATGGTATTACCATATCACGTATAACGTTATATAGTATTACGGTATAACGTATAACGTTATATACTATTACGTTATAACGTTATATAGTATCACCATGTAACGAATAACGTTATATAGTATTACGTTATAACGTATAACGTTATATAGTATTACGTTATAACGTATAACGTTATATAGTATTACGTTATAACGTATAACGTTATTTAGTATTACCATATAACGTATAACGTTATGTAGTATTACGTTATAACGTATAACGTTATATAGTATTACGTTATAACGTATAACATTATATAGTATTACGTTATAACGTATAACATTATATAGTATTACGTTATAACGTATAACGTTATATAGTATCACCATGTAACGTATAACGTTATATAGTATCACCATGTAACGTATAACGTTATATAGTATCACCATGTAACGTATAACGTTATATAGTGTTACCATATAACGTATAACGTTATATAGTATTACCATCTAACGTATAACGTTATATAGTATTACGTTATAACGTATAACGTTATATAGTATTACGTTATAACGTATAACGTTATATAGTATTACGTTATAACGTATAACGTAATTTAGTATTACCATATAACGTATAACGTTATGTAGTATTACGTTATAACGTATAACGTTATATAGTATTACGTTATAAGGTATAACGTTATATAGTATTACCATATCACGTATAACGTTATATAGTATTACGGTATAACGTATAACGTTATATACTATTACGTTATAACGTTATATAGTATCACATGTAACGAATAACGTTATATAGTATTACGTTATAACGTATAACGTTATATAGTATTACGTTATAACGTATAACGTTATTTAGTATTACCATATAACGTATAACGTTATGTAGTATTACGTTATAACGTATAACGTTATATAGTATTACGTTATAACGTATAACGTTAGATAGTATTACCATATCACGTATAACGTTATATAGTATTACGGTATAACGTATAACGTTATATACTATTACGTTATAACGTTATATAGTATCACCATGTAACGAATAACGTTATATAGTATTACGTTATAACGTATAACGTATAACGTTATATAGTATTACGTTATAACGTATAACGTATAACGTTATATAGTATTACGTTATAACGTATAACGTTATATAGTATCACCATGTAACGTATAACGTTATATAGTATCACCATGTAACGTATAACGTTATATAGTATCACCATGTAACGTATAACGTTATATAGTATTACCATATAACGTATAACGTTATATAGTATTACCATATAACGTATAACGTTATACAGTATTAGGTTATAACGTATAACGTTATTTAGTATTACCATATAACGTATAACGTTATGTAGTAATACGTTATAACGTATAACGTTATATAGTATTACGTTATAACGTATAACGTTATATAGTATTACCGTATAACGTATAACGTTATATAGTATTACGTTATAACGTATTACGTTATATAGTATTACGTTATAACGTATAACGTTATATAGTATTACGTTATAACGTATAACGTTATATAGTATTACGTTATAACGTTATATAGTATTACCATATAACGTATAACGTTATATAGTATTACGTTATAACGTATAACGTTATATAGTATTACGTTATAACGTATAACGTTATATAGTATTACGTTATAACGTATAACGTTATATAGTATTACGTTATAACGTATAACGTTATATAGTATTACGTTATAACGTATAACGTTATATAGTATTACGTTATAACGTATAACGTTATATAGTATCACCATGTAACGTATAACGTTATATAGTATCACCATGTAACGTATAACGTTATATAGTATTACGTTATAACGTATAACGTTATTTAGTATTACCATATAACGTATAACGTTATGTAGTATTACGTTATAACGTATAACGTTATATAGTATTACGTTATAACGTATAACGTTATATAGTATTACGTTATAACGTATAACGTTATATAGTATTACGTTATAACGTGTAACGTTATATAGTATTACGTTATAACGTGTAACGTTATATAGTATTACGTTATAACGTATAACGTTATATAGTATTACGTTATAACGTATAACGTTATTTAGTATTACCATATAACGTATAACGTTATGTAGTATTACGTTATAACGTATAACGTTATATAGTATTACGTTATAACGTATAACGTTATATAGTATTACGTTATAAGGTATAACGTTATATAGTATTACCATATCACGTATAACGTTATATAGTATTACGGTATAACGTATAACGTTATATACTATTACGTTATAACGTTATATAGTATCACATGTAACGAATAACGTTATATAGTATTACGTTATAACGTATAACGTTATATAGTATTACGTTATAACGTATAACGTTATTTAGTATTACCATATAACGTATAACGTTATGTAGTATTACGTTATAACGTATAACGTTATGTAGTATTACGTTATAACGTATAACGTTATATAGTATTACGTTATAACGTATAACATTATATAGTATTACGTTATAACGTATAACGTTATATAGTATTACCGTATAACGTATAACGTTATATAGTATTACGTTATAACGTATTACGTTATATAGTATTACGTTATAACGTATAACGTTATATAGTATTACGTTATAACGTATAACGTTATATAGTATTACCGTATAACGTATAACGTTATATAGTATTACGTTATAACGTATTACGTTATATAGTATTACGTTATAACGTATAACGTTATATAGTATTACGTTATAACGTATAACGTTATATAGTATTACGTTATAACGTTATATAGTATTACCATATAACGTATAACGTTATGTAGTAATACGTTATAACGTATAACGTTATATAGTATTACGTTATAACGTATAACGTTATATAGTATTACCGTATAACGTATAACGTTATATAGTATTACGTTATAACGTATTACGTTATATAGTATTACGTTATAACGTATAACGTTATATAGTATTACGTTATAACGTATAACGTTATATAGTATTACGTTATAACGTTATATAGTATTACCATATAACGTATAACGTTATATAGTATTACGTTATAACGTATAACGTTATATAGTATTACGTTATAACGTATAACGTTATATAGTATTACGTTATAACGTATAACGTTATATAGTATTACGTTATAACGTATAACGTTATATAGTATTACGTTATAACGTATAACGTTATATAGTATTACGTTATAACGTATAACGTTATATAGTATTACGTTATAACGTATAACGTTATATAGTATCACCATGTAACGTATAACGTTATATAGTATCACCATGTAACGTATAACGTTATATAGTATTACGTTATAACGTATAACGTTATTTAGTATTACCATATAACGTATAACGTTATGTAGTATTACGTTATAACGTATAACGTTATATAGTATTACGTTATAACGTATAACGTTATATAGTATTACGTTATAACGTATAACGTTATATAGTATTACGTTATAACGTGTAACGTTATATAGTATTACGTTATAACGTGTAACGTTATATAGTATTACGTTATAACGTATAACGTTATATAGTATTACGTTATAACGTATAACGTTATTTAGTATTACCATATAACGTATAACGTTATGTAGTATTACGTTATAACGTATAACGTTATATAGTATTACGTTATAACGTATAACGTTATATAGTATTACGTTATAACGTATAACGTTATATAGTATTGCGTTATGACGTATAACGTTATATAGTATTACCATATAACGTATAACGTTATGTAGTATTACGTTATAACGTATAACGTTATATAGTATTACGTTATAAGGTATAAACGTTATATAGTATTACCATATCACGTATAACGTTATATAGTATTACGGTATAACGTATAACGTTATATACTATTACGTTATAACGTTATATAGTATCACCATGTAACGAATAACGTTATATAGTATTACGTTATAACGTATAACGTTATATAGTATTACGTTATAACGTATAACGTTATTTAGTATTACCATATAACGTATAACGTTATGTAGTATTACGTTATAACGTATAACGTTATGTAGTATTACGTTATAACGTATAACGTTATATAGTATTACGTTATAACGTATAACATTATATAGTATTACGTTATAACGTATAACATTATATAGTATTACGTTATAACGTATAACGTTATATAGTATCACCATGTAACGTATAACGTTATATAGTATCACCATGTAACGTATAACGTTATATAGTATCACCATGTAACGTATAACGTTATATAGTGTTACCATATAACGTATAACGTTATATAGTATTACCATCTAACGTATAACGTTATATAGTATTACGTTATAACGTATAACGTTATATAGTATTACGTTATAACGTATAACGTTATGTAGTATTACGTTATAACGTATAACGTAATTTAGTATTACCATATAACGTATAACGTTATGTAGTATTACGTTATAACGTATAACGTTATATAGTATTACGTTATAAGGTATAACGTTATATAGTATTACCATATCACGTATAACGTTATATAGTATTACGGTATAACGTATAACGTTATATACTATTACGTTATAACGTTATATAGTATCACCATGTAACGAATAACGTTATATAGTATTACGTTATAACGTATAACGTTATATAGTATTACGTTATAACGTATAACGTTATTTAGTATTACCATATAACGTATAACGTTATGTAGTATTACGTTATAACGTATAACGTTATATAGTATTACGTTATAACGTATAACGTTAGATAGTATTACCATATCACGTATAACGTTATATAGTATTACGGTATAACGTATAACGTTATATACTATTACGTTATAACGTTATATAGTATCACCATGTAACGAATAACGTTATATAGTATTACGTTATAACGTATAACGTATAACGTTATATAGTATTACGTTATAACGTATAACGTTATATAGTATTACGTTATAACGTATAACGTTATATAGTATTACGTTATATCGTATAACGTTATTTAGTATTACCATATAACGTATAACGTTATGTAGTATTACGTTATATCATATAACGTTATATAGTATTACGTTATAACGTATAACGTTATATAGTATTACGTTATAACGTATAACGTTATATAGTATTACCATATAACGTATAACGTTATATAGTATTACGTTATATCGTATAACGTTATATAGTATTACGTTATAACGTATAACGTTATATAGTATTACGTTATAACGTATAACGTTATTTAGTATTACCATATAACGTATAACGTTATGTAGTATTACGTTATAACGTATAACGTTATATAGTATTACGTTATAACGTATAACGTTAGATAGTATTACCATATCACGTATAACGTTATATAGTATTACGGTATAACGTATAACGTTATATACTATTACGTTATAACGTTATATAGTATCACCATGTAACGAATAACGTTATATAGTATTACGTTATAACGTATAACGTATAACGTTATATAGTATTACGTTATAACGTATAACGTTATATAGTATTACGTTATAACGTATAACGTTATATAGTATTACGTTATATCGTATAACGTTATTTAGTATTACCATATAACGTATAACGTTATGTAGTATTACGTTATATCATATAACGTTATATAGTATTACGTTATAACGTATAACGTTATATAGTATTACGTTATAACGTATAACGTTATATAGTATTACCATATAACGTATAACGTTATATAGTATTACGTTATATCGTATAACGTTATATAGTATTACGTTATAACGTATAACGTTATATAGTATTACGTTATAACGTATAACGTTATATAGTATTGCGTTATGACGTATAACGTTATATAGTATTACCATATAACGTATAACGTTATATGTATTACGTTATAACGTTATATAGTATCACCATACAGGCGTATAACGTTATATAGTATTACGTTATATCGTATAACGTTATATAGTATTACGTTATAACGTATTACGTTATATAGTATTACGTTATAACGTATAACGTTATAGTAGTAATTACGTTATAACGTATAACGTTATATAGTATTACGTTATAACGTATAACATTATATAGTATTACGTTATAACGTATAACATTATATAGTATTACGTTATAACGTATAACGTTATATAGTATCACCATGTAACGTATAACGTTATATGGTATCACCATGTAACGAATAACGTTATATAGTATTCACCATGTAACGTATAACGTTATATAGTATTACCATATAACGTATAACGTTTATATAGTATTACCATATAACGTATAACGTTATATAGTATTACGTTATAACGTATAACGTTATATAGTATTACGTTATAACGTATAAACGTTATATAGTATTACGTTATAACGTATATCGTTATATAGTATTACCATATAACGTATAACGTTATATAGTATTACGTTATAACGTGATAACGTTATATAGTATTACCGTATAACGTATAACGTTATATAGTATTACGTTATAACGTATAACGTTATATAGTATTACGTTATAACGTATAACGTTATATAGTATTACGTTATAACGTATAACGTTATATAGTATTACGTTATAACGTATAACGTTATATAGTATTACGTTATAACGTATAACGTTATATAGTATCACCATGTAACGTATAACGTTATATAGTATCACCATGTAACGTATAACGTTATATAGTATCACCATGTAACGTATAACGTTATATAGTATTACCATATAACGTATAACGTTATACAGTATTACGTTATAACGTTATATAGTAATCACCATATAGCGTATAACGTTATATAGTATTACGTTATATCGTATAACGTTATATAGTATTACGTTATAACGTATTACGTTATATAGTATTACGTTATAACGTATAACGTTATATAGTATTACGTTATAACGTATAACGTTATATAGTATTACGTTATAACGTATAACGTTATTTAGTATTACCATATAACGTATAACGTTATGTAGTATTACGTTATAACGTATAACGTTATATAGTATTACGTTATAACGTATAACGTTAGATAGTATTACCATATCACGTATAACGTTATATAGTATTACGGTATAACGTATAACGTTATATACTATTACGTTATAACGTTATATAGTATCACCATGTAACGAATAACGTTATATAGTATTACGTTATAACGTATAACGTATAACGTTATATAGTATTACGTTATAACGTATAACGTTATATAGTATTACGTTATAACGTATAACGTTATATAGTATTACGTTATATCGTATAACGTTATTTAGTATTACCATATAACGTATAACGTTATGTAGTATTACGTTATATCATATAACGTTATATAGTATTACGTTATAACGTATAACGTTATATAGTATTACGTTATAACGTATAACGTTATATAGTATTACCATATAACGTATAACGTTATATAGTATTACGTTATATCGTATAACGTTATATAGTATTACGTTATAACGTAAAACGTTATATAGTATTACGTTATAACGTATAACGTTATATAGTATTGCGTTATGACGTATAACGTTATATAGTATTACCATATAACGTATAACGTTATATAGTATTACGTTATAACGTTATATAGTATCACCATATAGCGTATAACGTTATATAGTATTACGTTATATCGTATAACGTTATATAGTATTACGTTATAACGTATTACGTTATATAGTATTACGTTATAACGTATAACGTTATATAGTATTACGTTATAACGTATAACGTTATATAGTATTACGTTATAACGTATAACATTATATAGTATTACGTTATAACGTATAACATTATATAGTATTACGTTATAACGTATAACGTTATATAGTATCACCATGTAACGTATAACGTTATATGGTATCACCATGTAACGAATAACGTTATATAGTATCACCATGTAACGTATAACGTTATATAGTATTACCATATAACGTATAACGTTATATAGTATTACCATATAACGTATAACGTTATATAGTATTACGTTATAACGTATAACGTTATATAGTATTACGTTATAACGTATAACGTTATATAGTATTACGTTATAACGTATATCGTTATATAGTATTACCATATAACGTATAACGTTATATAGTATTACGTTATAACGTATAACGTTATATAGTATTACCGTATAACGTATAACGTTATATAGTATTACGTTATAACGTATAACGTTATATAGTATTACGTTATAACGTATAACGTTATATAGTATTACGTTATAACGTATAACGTTATATAGTATTACGTTATAACGTATAACGTTATATAGTATTACGTTATAACGTATAACGTTATATAGTATTCACCATGTAACGTATAACGTTATATAGTATCACCATGTAACGTATAACGTTATATAGTATCACCATGTAACGTATAACGTTATATAGTATTACCATATAACGTATAACGTTATATAGTATTACGTTATAACGTTATATAGTATCACCATATAGCGTATAACGTTATATAGTATTACGTTATATCGTATAACGTTATATAGTATTACGTTATAACGTATTACGTTATATAGTATTACGTTATAACGTATAACGTTATATAGTATTACGTTATAACGTATAACGTTATATAGTATTACGTTATAACGGTATAACATTATATAGTATTACGTTTATAACGTATAACATTATATAGTATTACGTTATAACGTATAACGTTATATAGTATCACCATGTAACGTATAACGTTATATAGTATCACCATGTAACGTATAACGTTATATAGTATCACCATGTAACGTATAACGTCATATAGTATTACCATATAACGTATAACGTTATATAGTATTACCATCTAACGTATAACGTTATATAGTATTACGTTATGACGTATAACGTTATATAGTATTACCATATAACGTATAACGTTATATAGTATTACGTTATATCGTATAACGTTATATAGTATTACGTTATAACGTATTACGTTATATAGTATTACGTTATAACGTATAACGTTATATAGTATTACGTTATAACGTATAACGTTATATAGTATTACGTTATAACGTATAACATTATATAGTATTACGTTATAACGTATAACATTATATAGTATTACGTTATAACGTATAACGTTATATAGTATCACCATGTAACGTATAACGTTATATAGTATTACCATATAACGTATAACGTTATATAGTATTACCATATAACGTATAACGTTATATAGTATTACGTTATAACGTATAACGTTATTTAGTATTACCATATAACGTATAACGTTATGTAGTATTACGTTATAACGTATAACGTTATATAGTATTACGTTATAACGTATAACGTTATATAGTATTACGTTATAACGTATAACGTTATATAGTATTACCGTATAACGTATAACGTTATATAGTATTACGTTATAACGTATAACGTTATATAGTATTACGTTATAACGTATAACGTTAGATAGTATTACGTTATAACGTATAACGTTATATAGTATTACGTTATAACGTATAACGTTATTTAGTATTACCATATAACGTATAACGTTATGTAGTATTACGTTATAACGTATAACGTTATATAGTATTACGTTATAAGGTATAACTTTATATAGTATTACCATATCACCTATAACGTTATATAGTATTACGGTATAAACGTATAACGTTATATACTATTACGTTATAACGTTATATAGTATCACCATGTAACGAATAACGTTATATAGTATTACGTTATAACGTATAACGTTATATAGTATTACGTTATAACGTATAACGTTATTTAGTATTACCATATAACGTATAACGTTATTGTAGTATTACGTTATAACGTATAACGTTATATAGTATTACGTTATAACGTATAACGTTATATAGTATTGCGTTATGACGTATAACGTTATATAGTATTACCATATAACGTATAACGTTATATAGTATTACGTTATAACGTTATATAGTATCACCATATAGCGTATAACGTTATATAGTATTACGTTATATCGTATAACGTTATATAGTATTACGTTATAAACGTATTACGTTATATAGTATTACGATATAACGTATAACGTTATATAGTATTACGTTATAACGTATAACGTTATATAGTATTACGTTATAACGTATAACATTATATAGTATTACGTTATAACGTATAACATTATATAGTATTACGTTATAACGTATAACGTTATATAGTATCACCATGTAACGTATAACGTTATATAGTATCACCATGTAACGTATAACGTTATATAGTATCACCATGTAACGTATAACGTCATATAGTATTACCATATAACGTATAACGTTATATAGTATTACGCATCTAACGTATAACGTTATATAGTATTACGTTATGACGTATAACGTTATATAGTATTACCATATAACGTATAACGTTATATAGTATTACGTTATATCGTATAACGTTATATAGTATTACGTTATAACGTATTACGTTATATAGTATTACGTTATAACGTATAACGTTATATAGTATTAACGTTATAACGTATAACGTTATATAGTATTACGTTATAACGTATAACATTATATAGTATTACGTTATAACGTATAACATTATATAGTATTACGTTATAACGTATAACGTTATATAGTATCACCATGTAACGTATAACGTTATATAGTATTACCATATAACGTATAACGTTATATAGTATTACCATATAACGTATAACGTTATATAGTATTACGTTATAAAGTATTACCATATAACGTATAACGTTATGTAGTATTACGTTATAACGTATAACGTTATATAGTATTACGTTATAACGTATAACGTTATATAGTATTACGTTATAACGTATAACGTTATATAGTATTACCGTATAACGTATAACGTTATATAGTATTACGTTATAACGTATAACGTTATATAGTATTACGTTATAACGTATAACGTTATATAGTATTACGTTATAACGTATAACGTTATATAGTATTACGTTATAACGTATAACGTTATTTAGTATTACCATATAACGTATAACGTTATGTAATACTACGTTATAACGTATAACGTTATATAGTATTACGTTATAACGTATAACATTATATAGTATTACGTTATAACGTATAACATTATATAGTATTACGTTATAACGTATAACGTTATATAGTATCACCATGTAACGTATAACGTTATATAGTATCACCATGTAACGTATAACGTTATATAGTATCACCATGTAAGGTATAACGTTATATAGTGTTACCATATAACGTATAACGTTATATAGTATTACCATCTAACGTATAACGTTATATAGTATTACGTTATAACGTATAACGTTATATAGTATTACGTTATAACGTATAACGTTATATAGTATTACGTTATAACGTATAACGTTATTTAGTATTACCATATAACGTATAACGTTATGTAGTATTACGTTATAACGTATGACGTTATATAGTATTACGTTATAACGTATAACGTTATATAGTATTACCATATCACGTATAACGTTATATAGAATTACGGTATAACGTATAACGTTATATACTATTACGTTATAACGTTATATAGTATCACCATGTAACGAATAACGTTATATAGTATTACGTTATAATGTATAACGTTATAT
The DNA here is from genome assembly GCF_040668555.2 of Bombus flavifrons. Taxonomy (NCBI): domain Eukaryota; kingdom Metazoa; phylum Arthropoda; class Insecta; order Hymenoptera; family Apidae; genus Bombus; species Bombus flavifrons. The sequence continues at coordinate 25,228 of NW_027185086.1, forward strand.
AGTATTACGTTATAACGTATAACGTTATATAGTATTACGTTATAACGTATAACGTTATTTAGTATTACCATATAACGTATAACGTTATGTAGTATTACGTTATAACGTATAACGTTATATAGTATTACGTTATAACGTATAACATTATATAGTATTACGTTATAACGTATAACATTATATAGTATTACGTTATAACGTATAACGTTATATAGTATCACCATGTAACGTATAACGTTATATAGTATCACCATGTAACGTATAACGTTATATAGTATCACCATGTAACGTATAACGTTATATAGTGTTACCATATAACGTATAACGTTATATAGTATTACCATCTAACGTATAACGTTATATAGTATTACGTTATAACGTATAACGTTATATAGTATTACGTTATAACGTATAACGTTATATAGTATTACGTTATAACGTATAACGTTATTTAGTATTACCATATAACGTATAACGTTATGTAGTATTACGTTATAACGTATAACGTTATATAGTATTACGTTATAAGGTATAACGTTATATAGTATTACCATATCACGTATAACGTTATATAGTATTACGGTATAACGTATAGCGTTATATACTATTACGTTATAACGTTATATAGTATCACCATGTAACGAATAACGTTATATAGTATTACGTTATAACGTATAACGTTATATAGTATTACGTTATAACGTATAACGTTATTTAGTATTACCATATAACGTATAACGTTATGTAGTATTACGTTATAACGTACAACGTTATATAGTATTACGTTATAACGTATAACGTTATATAGTATTACCATATCACGTATAACGTTATATAGTATTACGGTATAACGTATAACGTTATATACTATTACGTTATAACGTTATATAGTATCACCATGTAACGAATAACGTTATATAGTATTACGTTATAACGAATAACGTTATATAGTATTACGTTATAACGTACAACGTATAACGTTATATAGTATTACGTTATAACGTATAACGTTATATAGTATTACGTTATAACGTATAACGTTATATAGTATTACGTTATATCGTATAACGTTATTTAGTATTACCATATAACGTATAACGTTATGTAGTATTACGTTATAACATATAACGTTATATAGTATTACGTTATAACGTATAACGTTATATAGTATTAGGTTATAACGTATAACGTTATATAGTATTACCATATAACGTATAACGTTATATAGTATTACGTTATATCGTATAACGTTATATAGTATTACGTTATAACGTATAACGTTATATAGTATTACGTTATAACGTATAACGTTATATAGTATTGCGTTATGACGTATAACGTTATATAGTATTACCATATAACGTATAACGTTATATAGTATTACGTTATAACGTTATATAGTATCACCATATAGCGTATAACGTTATATAGTATTACGTTATATCGTATAACGTTATATAGTATTACGTTATAACGTATTACGTTATATAGTATTACGTTATAACGTATAACGTTATATAGTATTACGTTATAACGTATAACGTTATATAGTATTACGTTATAACGTATAACATTATATAGTATTACGTTATAACGTATAACATTATATAGTATTACGTTATAACGTATAACGTTATATAGTATCACCATGTAACGTATAACGTTATATGGTATCACCATGTAACGAATAACGTTATATAGTATCACCATGTAACGTATAACGTTATATAGTATTACCATATAACGTATAACGTTATATAGTATTACCATATAACGTATAACGTTATATAGTATTACGTTATAACGTATAACGTTATTTGGTATTACCATATAACGTATAACGTTATGTAGTATTACGTTGTAACGTATAACGTTATATAGTATTACGTTATAACGTATAACGTTATATAGTATTACGTTATAACGTATAACGTTATATAGTATTACCGTATAACGTATAACGTTATATAGTATTACGTTATAACGTATAACGTTATATAGTATTACGTTATAACGTATAACGTTATATAGTATTACGTTATAACGTATAACGTTATTTAGTATTACCATATAACGTATAACGTTATATAGTATTACGTTATAACGTATAACGTTATTTAGTATTACCATATAACGTATAGCGTTATGTAGTATTACTCTAAAACGTATAACGTTATATAGTATTACGTTATAACGTATAACGTTATATAGTATTACGTTATAACGTATAACGTTATATAGTATTACCATATAACGTATAACGTTATATAGTATTACGTTATAACGTATAACGTTATATAGTATTACGTTATAACGTATAACGTTATATAGTATTACGTTATAACGTATATCGTTATATAGTATTACCATATAACGTATAACGTTATATAGTATTACGTTATAACGTATAACGTTATATAGTATTACGTTATAACGTATAACGTTATATAGTATTACGTTATAACGTATAACGTTATATAGTATTACGTTATAACGTATAACGTTATATAGTATTACGTTATAACGTATAACGTTATATAGTATTACGTTATAACGTATAACGTTATATAGTATTACGTTATAACGTATAACGTTATATAGTATTACGTTATAACGTATAACGTTATATAGTATCACCATGTAACGTATAACGTTATATAGTATCACCATGTAACGTATAACGTTATATAGTATCACCATGTAACGTATAACGTTATATAGTATTACCATATAACGTATAACGTTATATAGTATTACGCTATAACGTATAACGTTATTTAGTATTACCATATAACGTATAACGTTATGTAGTATTACGTTATAACGTATAACGTTATATAGTATTACGTTATAACGTATAACGTTATATAGTATTACGTTATAACGTATAACGTTATATAGTATTGCGTTATGACGTATAACGTTATATAGTATTACCATATAACGTATAACGTTATATAGTATTACGTTATAACGTTATATAGTATCACCATATAGCGTATAACGTTATATAGTATTACGTTATATCGTATAACGTTATATAGTATTACGTTATAACGTATTACGTTATATAGTATTACGTTATAACGTATAACGTTATATAGTATTACGTTATAACGTATAACGTTATATAGTATTACGTTATAACGTATAACATTATATAGTATTACGTTATAACGTATAACATTATATAGTATTACGTTATAACGTATAACGTTATATAGTATCACCATGTAACGTATAACGTTATATAGTATCACCATGTAACGTATAACGTTATATAGTATCACCATGTAACGTATAACGTCATATAGTATTACCATATAACGTATAACGTTATATAGTATTACCATCTAACGTATAACGTTATATAGTATTACGTTATGACGTATAACGTTATATAGTATTACCATATAACGTATAACGTTATATAGTATTACGTTATATCGTATAACGTTATATAGTATTACGTTATAACGTATTACGTTATATAGTATTACCTTATAACGTATAACGTTATATAGTATTACGTTATAACGTATAACGTTATATAGTATTACGTTATAACGTATAACATTATATAGTATTACGTTATAACGTATAACGTTATATAGTATCACCATGTAACGTATAACGTTATATAGTATTACCATATAACGTATAACGTTATATAGTACTACCATATAACGTATAACGTTATATAGTATTACGTTATAACGTATAACGTTATTTAGTATTACCATATAACGTATAACGTTATGTAGTATTACGTTATAACGTATAAAGTTATATAGTATTACCGTATAACGTATAACGTTATATAGTATTACGTTATAACGTATAACGTTATATAGTATTACGTTATAACGTATAACGTTATTTAGTATTACCATATAACGTATAACATTATATAGTATTACGTTATAACGTATAACGTTATATAGTATCACCATGTAACGTATAACGTTATATAGTATTACGTTATAACGTATAACGTTATATAGTATTACCGTATAACGTATAACGTTATATAGTATTACGTTATAACGTATAACGTTATATAGTATTACGTTATAACGTATAACGTTATATAGTATTACGTTATAACGTATAACGTTATATAGTATTACGTTATAACGTATAACGTTATTTAGTATTACCATATAACGTATAACGTTATGTAGTATTACGTTATAACGTATAACGTTATATAGTATTACGTTATAACGTATAACATTATATAGTATTACGTTATAACGTATAACATTATATAGTATTACGTTATAACGTATAACGTTATATAGTATCACCATGTAACTTATAACGTTATATAGTATCACCATGTAACGTATAACGTTATATAGTATCACCATGTAACGTATAACGTTATATAGTGTTACCATATAACGTATAACGTTATATAGTATTACCATCTAACGTATAACGTTATATAGTATTACGTTATAACGTATAACGTTATATAGTATTACGTTATAACGTATAACGTTATATAGTATTACGTTATAACGTATAACGTTATTTAGTATTACCATATAACGTATAACGTTATGTAGTATTACGTTATAACGTATAACGTTATATAGTATTACGTTATAAGGTATAACGTTATATAGTATTACCATATCACGTATAACGTTATATAGTATTACGGTATAACGTATAACGTTATATACTATTACGTTATAACGTTATATAGTATCACCATGTAACGAATAACGTTATATAGTATTACGTTATAACGTATAACGTTAAATAGTATTACGTTATAACGTATAACGTTATTTAGTATTACCATATAACGTATAACGTTATGTAGTATTACGTTATAACGTATAACGTTATATAGTATTACGTTATAACGTATAACGTTATATAGTATTGCGTTATGACGTATAACGTTATATAGTATTACCATATAACGTATAACGTTATATAGTATTACGTTATAACGTTATATAGTATCACCATATAGCGTATAACGTTATATAGTATTACGTTATATCGTATAACGTTATATAGTATTACGTTATAACGTATTACGTTATATAGTATTACGTTATAACGTATAACGTTATATAGTATTACGTTATAACGTATAACGTTATATAGCATTACGTTATAACGTATAACATTATATAGTATTACGTTATAACGTATAACATTATATAGTATTACGTTATAACGTATAACGTTATATAGTATCACCATGTAACGTATAACGTTATATAGTATCACCATGTAACGTATAACGTTATATAGTATCACCATGTAACGTATAACGTCATATAGTATTACCATATAACGTATAACGTTATATAGTATTACCATCTAACGTATAACGTTATATAGTATTACGTTATGACGTATAACGTTATATAGTATTACCATATAACGTATAACGTTATATAGTATTACGTTATATCGTATAACGTTATATAGTATTACGTTATAACGTATTACGTTATATAGTATTACGTTATAACGTATAACGTTATATAGTATTACGTTATAACGTATAACGTTATATAGTATTACGTTATAACGTATAACATTATATAGTATTACGTTATAACGTATAACATTATATAGTATTACGTTATAACGTATAACGTTATATAGTATTACGTTATAACGTATAACGTTATATAGTATTACGTTATAACGTATAACGTTATATAGTATTACGTTATAACGTATAACGTTATATAGTATTACGTTATAACGTATAACGTTATATAGTATTATGTTATAACGTATAACGTTATTTAGTATTACCATATAACGTATAACGTTATGTAGTATTACGTTATAACGTATAACGTTATATAGTATTACGTTATAACGTATAACGTTATATAGTATTACGTTATAACGTATAACGTTATATAGTATCACCATGTAACGTATAACGTTATATAGTATCACCATGTAACGTATAACGTTATATAGTATCACCATGTAACGTATAACGTTATATAGTATTACCATATAACGTATAACGTTATATAGTATTACGTTATAACGTATAACGTTATTTAGTATTACCATATAACGTATAACGTTATGTAGTATTACGTTATAACGTATAACGTTATATAGTATTACGTTATAACGTATAACGTTATATAGTATTACGTTATAACGTATAACGTTATATAGTATTACGTTATAACGTATAACGTTATATAGTATTACGTTATAACGTATAACGTTATATAGTATTACGTTATAACGTATAACGTTATATAGTATTACGTTATAACGTATAACGTTATTTAGTATTACGTTATAACGTATAACGTTATATAGTATTACGTTATAACGTATAACGTTATATAGTATTACGTTATAACGTATAACGTTATATAGTATTGCGTTATGACGCATAACGTTATATAGTATTACCATATAACGTATAACGTTATATAGTATTACGTTATAACGTTATATAGTATCACCATATAACGTATAACATTATATAGTATTACGTTATATCGTATAACGTTATATAGTATTACGTTATAACGTATTACGTTATATAGTATTACGTTATAACGTATAACGTTATATAGTATTACGTTATAACGTATAACGTTATATAGTATTACGTTATAACGTATAACATTATATAGTATTACGTTATAACGTATAACATTATATAGTATTACGTTATAACGTATAACGTTATATAGTATCACCATGTAACGTATAACGTTATATAGTATCACCATGTAACGTATAACGTTATATAGTATTACGTTATAACGTATAACGTTATATAGTATTACGTTATAACGTATAACGTTATATAGTATTACGTTATGACGTATAACGTTATATAGTATTACCATATAACGTATAACGTTATATAGTATTACGTTATAACGTTATATAGTATCACCATATAACGTATAACGTTATATAGTATTACGTTATATCGTATAACGTTATATAGTATTACGTTATAACGTATTACGTTATATAGTATTACGTTATAACGTATAACGCCTTATAGTATTACGTTATAACGTATAACGTTATATAGTATTACGTTATAACGTATAACATTATATAGTATTACGTTATAACGTATAACATTATATAGTATTACGTTATAACGTATAACGTTATGTAGTATCACCATGTAACGTATAACGTTATATAGTATCACCATGTAACGTATAACGTTATATAGTATCACCATGTAACGTATAACGTTATATAGTATTACCGTATAACGTATAACGTTATATAGTATTACGTTATAACGTATAACGTTATATAGTATTACGTTATAACGTATAACGTTATATAGTATTACGTTATAACGTATAACGTTATTTAGTATTACCATATAACGTATAACGTTATATAGTATTACGTTATAACGTATAACGTTATTTAGTATTACCATATAACGTATAACGTTATGTAGTATTACGCTATAACGTATAACGTTATATAGTATTACGTTATAACGTATAACGTTATATAGTATTACGTTATAACGTATAACGTTATATAGTATTACGTTATAACGTATAAAGTTATATAGTATTACGTTATAACGTATAACGTTATATAGTATTACGTTATAACGTATAACGTTATATAGTATTACGTTATAACGTATAACGTTATATAGTATTACGTTATAACGTATAACGTTATATAGTATTACGTTATAACGTATAACGTTATTTAGTATTACCATATAACGTATAACGTTATATAGTATTACGTTATAACGTATAACGTTATATAGTATTACGTTATAACGTATAACGTTATATAGTATTACGTTATAACGTATAAAGTTATATAGTATTACGTTATAACGTATAACGTTATATAGTATTACGTTATAACGTATAACGTTATATAGTATTACGTTATAACGTATAACGTTATTTAGTATTACCATATAACGTATAACGTTATATAGTATTACGTTATAACGTATAACATTATATAGTATTACGTTATAACGTATAACGTTATATAGTATCACCATGTAACGTATAACGTTATATGGTATCACCATGTAACGAATAACGTTATATAGTATCACCATGTAACGTATAACGTTATATAGTATTACCATATAACGTATAACGTTATATAGTATTACCATATAACGTATAACGTTATATAGTATTACGTTATAACGTATAACGTTATTTGGTATTACCATATAACGTATAACGTTATGTAGTATTACGTTGTAACGTATAACGTTATATAGTATTACGTTATAACGTATAACGTTATATAGTATTACGTTATAACGTATAACGTTATATAGTATTACCGTATAACGTATAACGTTATATAGTATTACGTTATAACGTATAACGTTATATAGTATTACGTTATAACGTATAACGTTATATAGTATTACGTTATAACGTATAACGTTATTTAGTATTACCATATAACGTATAACGTTATATAGTATTACGTTATAACGTATAACGTTATTTAGTATTACCATATAACGTATAGCGTTATGTAGTATTACTCTAAAACGTATAACGTTATATAGTATTACGTTATAACGTATAACGTTATATAGTATTACGTTATAACGTATAACGTTATATAGTATTACCATATAACGTATAACGTTATATAGTATTACGTTATAACGTATAACGTTATATAGTATTACGTTATAACGTATAACGTTATATAGTATTACGTTATAACGTATATCGTTATATAGTATTACCATATAACGTATAACGTTATATAGTATTACGTTATAACGTATAACGTTATATAGTATTACGTTATAACGTATAACGTTATATAGTATTACGTTATAACGTATAACGTTATATAGTATTACGTTATAACGTATAACG
>NW_027185087.1:0-34105 GCF_040668555.2 Bombus flavifrons
AGTCACCTCCACGTGGTGAGACCTGGTAATTGGCATCGTTTTCCAAAAATTAATCAGTCGATTAATCTTTGGAAAACGATACCAAGCCAAGAACTACGCAACAGTCCAGTTTGGATCACCAAAAGCCCCTAATATCATTTTGGATGATCTACACTGGACTGCACTATTAATTTATAACATTTAAGCCATTAATTTACAATATTTACGTCATGAATTTACAACAATAAGTCACAAATTCATAACATTTAAGTTATTAATTTTTACATTTATACCATTAATTCCTAACATTCTAACTATTAATTTATAACACTTAAGCTATTAATTTATAACATTTAAGCAAATAATTAACAACGATTATACTATTAATTTATAACAATTGAAACATTAATTGGCACATTTAAAGCATTAATTTATAAGAATCAAACCATACCTCGAGGAATCAGTAAGTCTCGCGCTAATAGCCCAATACATCGATAGATTTAACGAAGAAATACGTAACCGCGATTACAGCCAATTAGATCATATTATTTGCTACATAATTAATAACTGTATCACGTACAGCGATGCAGGCGGTATTGAAGATATAAAGCCATTTTATGTTACAACTATAACGAGTAAATTTAATCGTTTAACTTGTGAGGAATTAAAAAGGTACCTGACTTCTAAATAAGCATTAAATAAGAATCTTAAATATCGCAAACAGTGATGTAGGTGTTACTCAAGAAAAAAGAACGTTTTATTTTTTAATTAGTACGAGTAAATGAACGAATATCGATAATATAATATAACGCTTAATATGAATTTTATCTGTCTGATTATTTAATAGCTTAACTTATTTCACAGTAACGTCATCGACTGCCCTTAGGCTCTTTTCCCTTTTTGTCCAAACTAATCGATAGTCGAAAACTAGTATCATGTAGGTGTGAATTTAGTCTTAGTTTGTAGAAACTATTAAAATTATAAAAATGGATATCGTATTAAATCGTAAAAGATGCCAATTTACGATAAAAATTAAGAAATCGTTCAATTTGATTTTGTTACAATGGAAAAACCGTCTCCTGCTATGTCAAAAAATCGTTACCGTTTGATTAACAAACCGACGCCTTGTTATGTTATATAAGGAACACGGAAGTCGCGCGCGATCTCTTTTGTGCCTGAAATTCCGGAGAGTGAACATCGAAGAAGAACATAAATATCAGGTAAGTAAGAAAAAATATCAAACAACAACATTGTAACTAGTAATTTATAACGTCTAAACCATTAATTTACAACACTTAAGCTATTCATTTATAACATTCAAGCCATTAATTTATAACATTTAAGGAATTAATTTATAACGTCTAAACTATTAATTTATAACATTTATGCTATTAATTTATAACATTTAAGCCATTAATTTCTAACTTTTGAACTGTTGTTTTATAAATTTAGCCATTAATTTATATCATTTAAACTATTAATTTATATCATCCAAGCCATTAAATTATAACATTTAAGCTATCAATTTACAACATCTAAGCCACTAATTTACAATATTTAAACTATTAATTTATATCATCTAAGCCATTAATTTATAATATTTAAGCCATTAATCTAAAACAATTCCTCCATTATTTCTTAACAACTATACCAATAATTTATAACCATATTCTCCCATTAATTCAAAGTAATTGTGCTCTTAATTTATAACAGTTGTACCATTAATCGGAAGCAACTCTACATACATTGATTTAAATCAGTACCATCAATGTGAGTGAATTAATGATTTATATTGTATTATTTTATTAAGGAAATCTTTCAGGTCCCTGGATTGCTATTTTATTTCTATATAGCATTATTTTTTAATTTTAAATACAGTATTTAATTTCTCATTTCACTATTTTGTATAAAAGCAGTGGTAACGCAGAGTGTAATTTTAAGATGTAATTTTCCATGTCTGCTAAAAACCAAGGAAACAACACCATATTCATGGAATCAAGGAAGCAAGTGTAGTTTAACCGAAGGCAACGACATCTTATCTGTAGCTGCACATGAGTCATAGGACATTTCAAATAGAGTTGTTGTTTTGCCTCGGAGTACCAAAACCGTTAGATTACAAGTAATTTAAAAACAAATAAACTCCGGACAAAACAATGCCGCCGCTACAATGTCGCTTTATTATAAAATAATTTTACATCTCTGCTTCCAATGCGTAAAAACTCATATGTAAATGGGACCCGAGCGTAGTTACCTCCTCGTGGTGGGTCCCGGTAATTGGTATCGTTTTCCAAATAATAATACACCAAGTACTATTTCGAATATTAGTATTATTATTCGAAAACGATATCAAGCTAAAAACAACTTGAATATAGTATGGTCTTGATCACCCAAAATAGTTTTGGTGATCTAAACTGGACTGATACCCTCCCGCGGGGGCAACGTGGGACATCGTGGGACATCGCAGAACACCGTGGGATGCGAGCGTATAAGCTTTAATTAATCATAAGGTAGATACCTATGTTATGTACATTGTAAGCTCATTCTGTACAAAGATACTTATCTATCTTGGAACGACAAATAAATATCTCGTCTCTCTTGATCCCCTCGCTTACCATACTGGAAAAATTGTTCCCACGATATATCGGTTCGCGATCAGTCAGTTCTTTCAAACTGTCGCGTGGCGTACTCGCTCGCGTGTATTTCGGGTGCGTGCGGGTCAATGTGCTCTAGACAACGCTTCGGATTCGTAAGTCGCCCAAGGACAGCTCTGTCTTGGTGACTGCTCAACGTTTGCATCGGATCACGGGAGTTGTCGTCGTGCCGGTGATGCTTGCTAATCTGTTGGGGATTCACTCGTGGATCTGCAGTTCTGTCCGATTGGTACTTGGGTACTCGATCAGAGACCACCAATTTCACGTCCTCCGTAATCCTGTTCGGCCCCGCTGGAGTGGACCCCACTGTTCAGTTGAGGTATTGCCTTCGTAATCCTGTTCAGCGGTCCCGCCCCGTGAGTGGACCCCACTGTTCAGTTGGGGCCTCGTGCCTCGGTAATCCTGTTCAGCGGTTCCTCCCTGTGAGTGGACCCCACTGTTCAGTTGGGGCCTCTTGCCTTCGTAATCCTGTTCAGCGGTCCCTCCCCGGGTTCCACTTGTTCAGTTGGAGTGTGTCAAGTTGCTGGCCTATGTGCTGAATCCACGGCTGAATTACTAGTGGATCACTGGCATCATCTGTCGGCGCCATCGACCGCGACTCGTGTAAGTTTCGAACGGCGGAACAGGAATCGAGTTACGGCCAATTCTTGGGCTTTCCGTTGAACCTCGGGGTTATCTCGTGTACGGGGGTACGTCGCGTAGGTTTGTTAGTTCTTTCGAGAGATCGCGATCTCGTCCGTTTCGGGACAGTGTCAGTAGCTTCATCTTCTTCTTTTCCCTCCAAGTTAGATAAATGTGTCTTTGATACCGAATGTTGCCAGTAGGGATGCGAATTATTGTATATTTGTACTGATCGATGTAATCGTTGTGTGGGAGATAGATGATGCGTTACGTATGCCTTGTTCTACGTTTGTAAAGATTAATGTTAGCGCAGCGTTGGAGATATGTGTTTCGCAGTTAGACTACGAAACAACTATTTCTTTACGCAGGGCCATGGTCAAGTAGTGTCAAAACTGGACATTCTGCCAATAGGTTGAATGTCGAGATCGATGTGTAGTGTTAAATAACCCATGGGCGGGTCTCGTGCGTAGTCACCTCCACGTGGTGAGACCTGGTAATTGGCATCGTTTTCCAAAAATTAATCAGTCGATTAATCTTTGGAAAACGATACCAAGCCAAGAACTACGCAACAGTCCAGTTTGGATCACCAAAAGCCCCTAAGATCATTTTGGATGATCTACACTGGACTGCACTATTAATTTATAACATTTAAGCCATTAATTTACAATATTTACGTCATGAATTTACAACAATAAGTCACAAATTCATAACATTTAAGCTATTAATTTTTACATTTATACCATTAATTCCTAACACTCAAACTATTAATTTATAACACTTAAACTATTAATTTATAACATTTAAGCAAATAATTAACAACGATTAAACTATTAATTTATAACAATTGAAACAATAATTGGCACATTTAAAACATTAATTTATAAGAATCAAACCATTCCTCGAGGAATCAGTAAGTCTCGCGCTAATAGCCCAATACATCGATAGATTTAACGAAGAAATACGTAACCGCGATTACAACCAATTAGATCATATTATTTGCTACATAATTAATAACTGTATCACGTACAGCGATGCAGGCGGTATTGAAGAAATAATGCCATTTTATGTTACAACTATAACGAGTAAATTTAATCGTTTAACTTGTGAAGAATTAAAAAGGTACCTGACTTCTAAATAAGCATTAAATAAGAATCTTAAATATCGCAAACAGTGATGTAGGTGTTACTCAAGAAAAAAGAACGTTTTATTTTTTAATTAGCACGAGTAAATGAACGAATATCGATAATATAATATAACGCTTAATATGAATTTTATCTGTCTGATTATTTAATAGCTTAACTTATTTCACAGTAACGTAATCGACTGCACTTAGGCTCTTTTCCCTTTTTGTCCAAACTAATCGATAGTCGAAAACTAGTATCATGTAGGTGTGAATATAGACTTAGTTTGTAGAAACTATTAAAATGATAAAAATGGATATCGTATTAAATCGTAAAAGATGCCAATTTACGATAAAAATTAAGAAATCGTTCAATTTGATTTTGTTACAATGGAAGAACCGTCTCCTGCTATGTCAAAAAATCGTTACCGTTTGATTAACAAACCGACGCCTTGTTAAGTTATATAAGGAACACGGTAGTCGCGCGCGAGCTCTTTTGTGCCTGAAATTCCGGAGAGTGAACATCGAAGAAGAACATAAATATCAGGTAAGTAAGAAAAAATATCAAACAACAACATTGTAACTAGTAATTTATAACTTCTAAACCATTAATTTACAACACTTAAGCTATTAATTTATAACATTCAAGCCATTAATTTATAACATTTAAGGAATTAATTTATAACGTCTACACTATTAATTTATAACATTTATGCTATTAATTTATAACATTTAAGCCATTAATTTCTAACTTTTGAACTGTTATTATATACATTTAGCCATTAATTTATAACATTTAAACTATTAATTTATATCATCTAAGCCATTAAATTATAACATTCAAGCTATTAATTTATAACATTTAAACTGTTAATTTATAACATTTAAACCATTAATTTACAGCATTTAAAGTGTTATTTTATACATTTAAGCCATTAATTTATAACATTTAAGCTATTAATTTATAACATTTAAGCCATTAATTTCTAACTTTTGAACTGTTATTTTATACATTTTGCCAATAATTTATAACATTTAAACTATTAATTTATATCATCTAAGCCATTAAATTATAACATTTAAGCTATTAATTTACAACATCTAAGCCACTAATTTACAATATTTAAACTATTAATTTATATCATCTAAGCCATTAATTTATAATATTTAAGCCATTAATCTAAAACAATTCCTCCATTAATTCTTAACAACTATACCAATAATTTAGAATCATATTCTCCCATTAATTCAAAGTAATTGTGCTCTTAATTTATAACAGTTGTACCATTAATCGGAAGCAACTCTACATTCATTGATTTAAATCAGTACCATCAATGTGAGTGAATTAATGATTTATATTGTATTATTTTATTAACGAAATCTTTCAGGTCCCTGGATTGCTATTTTATTTCTATATAGCATTATTTTTTAATTTTAAATACAGTACTTAATTTCTCATTTCACTATTTTGTATAAAAGCAGTGGTAACGCAGAGTGTAATTTTAAGATGTAATTTTCCATGTCTGCTAAAAACCAAGGAAACAACACCATATTCATGGAATCAAGGAAGCAAGTGTAGTTTAACCGAAGGCAACGACATCTTATCTGTAGCTGCACATGAGTCATAGGACATTTCAAATAGTGTTGTTGTTTTGCCTCGGAGTACCAAAACCGTTAGATTACAAGTAATTTAAAAACAAATAAACTCCGGACAAAACAATGCCGCCGCTACAATGTCGCTTTATTATAAAATAATTTTACATCTCTGTTACGTCGCCTAAAACATCTGCGCTGCAGCTCTCGCGACCGGCCAGCCGACGGCCTGCGTAACGTCATTTCGGCCCTCAATAAACCTGAGGACCAACCATAACTTTCTCTTGCATTGTGTACACATGTATCTGCATTCCATCCGTCGTCCTGAAAGCTTTCTTAAGGCTAGAAATATTTGCGACGCACATCTGGTTTTTAGAGAGGTCCTTGGGTTTATTAGGCGCAATTAAAAACACGGAGAAAGCGGGTACGCGCCCATTAGGAAAAATCGAACATCTGTCTAATAGAACAGGCTGGGTTTTCCCAGGCACAAGGTCACTCACGATCCACGTTGGTCGGAGGTTTCCTACTCGTCACTTCTCCTACGACTCTCGGAGAGTCAAGTCGCAGACTTCTCCTGCTACATCAGGAGGGTCAAGTCAACTTACTTCTTCTACATACGACAACGTCGAAGTCTAACATCAGAATCTAGTGTCTATCAAGTATCCTCTAGTGCTACGTCCACTAACATACGAAATTCGATTGTACGAACCTTGCTCTATTAGTCATATCTATCTCATATTCGTGCGACAAGGTGTTATCGACGATTTGTATCTACTCAACAGTGTAGTTTAAGTGTTGGAAATATATATTTTATAATTCTGTGAATCACAGTGTTATATAAACTTAATCACCCCTATTATCTTAACGGAAATCAGGGGATCGATCAACTCGTGGTGTCGATTAGTATAATCGTAACGGGAATTTACGACTCCCGTTGACGTCTCTCCTCGCGATTGCGTCTCCCCGCGATTGGTCGAAATAACATGGTCCTTCGAGCCGGATTTTGCGCCATTAAAAAGTGCATTGACCAGTGACTATACAGTGTCGCGTGAAATCCACATTCCAACGACTTAGGCAACTAGCCAAAGGAGCTGCCATCGGAAAGGAACTCCTTCCTCGCTCGGCACATACGCGAGCCCACACCGCACTGTAACGAGTAGCTACCGAATCCTAGATCAACGTCCATTTGATTAAGGTAAACTCGTTCCTGCCATTAAACTCAAATATGGCCCACGCTGAACCGATCAGCACACTGCGGCGGAGACGAAGCATCTTAGTCCGCCGACTCGCGACCACGAAGCGTCAACTCGACGAATATGAAGCGTCTGGACGGGTAGAAAAGAACTCCCTCATAGCATGCCGTAACTTCTTCGACGAGAATTGGAGGAAGATAATCGAGGTTCAGGACGAGCTGGAAGCGTTAGATGAGGGGGAAATTGCTCATGCAGACTCTTTATTGCGAGAGCATCTTAAGATTGACGTACGGATCCTGGACCTCTTTGACCTACTACCATCAACAACCCCTTCGACATTAAAAGCACGCGATTCATGCGTGAAACGCCAGCCGACGGAGAATATCGCGTCGAACCTAGCGCCGATATCGTCGCCTGACATGCGGAGCTCATCGCGTGATACTCACAACGTGTCCCCCATACGCGACCTGACGACGACCACGTTCACATCGTCAGCATCACAACAATCTGATTCAACGACACAAAACGCCTTGAATCAGCAAACCGCTCAAGATACTCTGGACCAGAAGGAACTCAATCCCGTCCAGGACAACAGCGGCCATACTCCGCCGGCAGAAAACAACGCGTCGAATCCAACGTCGATATCGTCGCCTGACACGCGGATCTCATCGCCTAATCCGCGCGGCACATTGCGTGAAACTCGCACCTCATCGCCTACACGCGTCCTGAAGACAACACTTCACGATTCTCTGGATCAACAGAGAGAGAAAACCTCACCAGGCGACAAGATGTCGCAAACATTCTTTCCGAAGCTGTTACAGGATGGGCGATGCCCTGCAACTGTAATTCAAAACGACGAGAGTAGCGGGTCAAATCCCGTCAAGGATACCGAAGCCAATCTAGAAGCGAAACCTACAGAAGACTCTCCGAAATTGACGATGATAGAATTATCTGGGAACAGACGTTCCTTTATCAACACTTCGACGGTTAATAACCTGTTCTGCATACCGTCACACGCAACATTTGGCATAAACATCGTATCGGAGACTCTCATTCATTCTCCGGGACATTCCGTGAAGAGTCCTCACTCTCCATGGCCGACAGGGGCCACAGCTGCGAATAACCCGAAGCGAAATAATATCTACGTTATTGCTACCGTGAATAATTACGTAATTGATATTGATAGTTTTCAGAACACTCCTTCGGATCCCAATACCCGGCCACAGAGCGCTGCCTCGAACAAGTCTCTGATTTTGCCATTTGCGGATAATTGGTCCACGCCGGTCCAACCACCACGCATCATCAAGACGGCGCGACACGAATGGGTCAGCGGGGGGAGTCCTGTTCCCCAACCAACCATAGATCTTCTTCACGTTTCCACAACGCATCTACATGCGAATTTCACTTTCCGTTGTGAAATCGGAGAGATATATAACGACACCTCCTGGGACGAGGTGTTCCACGACACTTCATGGGCCGAGCTGTTTCACGACACGTCCTGGTTCGTGAACTTCAACAGAAACTATCTAGGCAATGCCGAGGACCACGACGATCCAGAACGCAAGGAAGACAACATATCCTCAACGCAACGGCCTCTCGGCCGTATTATCGAATACATTCTGGCGGAGACGGCATCATCCAGACAATCACAATCCACACGACAACGAGCCTCGCGGATCGAGGTGCCACGCAGCACGTCCTACGCTCGAGCTGACCCATCCAGCAGACCACGGACCATCAGCAATCAACAAAGAGTTGGGCGGCAGCTCCAAGTAACTCTACCAACCAGAAATTTTGATCGGTACCCTCTCAACGGAGGGAGGATGTTACGTCGCCTAAAACATCTGCGCTGCAGCTCTCGCGACCGGCCAGCCGACGGCCTGCGTAACGTCATTTCGACCCTCAATAAACCTGAGGACCAACCATAACTTTCTCTTGCATTGTGTACACATGTATCTGCATTCCATCCGTCGTCCTGAAAGCTTTCTTAAGGCTAGAAATATTTGCGACGCACATCTGGTTTTTAGAGAGGTCCTTGGGTTTATTAGGCGCAATTAAAAACACGGAGAAAGCGGGTACGCGCCCATTAGGAAAAATCGAACATCTGTCTAATAGAACAGGCTGGGTTTTCCCATGCACAAGGTCACTCACGAACCACGTTGGTCGGAGGTTTCCTACTCGTCACTTCTCCTACGACTCTCGGAGAGTCAAGTCGCAGACTTCTCCTGCTACATCAGGAGGGTCAAGTCAACTTACTTCTTCTACATACGACAACGTCGAAGTCTAACATCAAAATCTAGTGTCTATCAAGAATCCTCTAGTGCTACGTCCACTAACATACGAAATTCGATTGTACGAACCTTGCTCTATTAGTCATATCTATCTCATATTCGTGCGACAAGGTGTTATCGACGATTTGTATCTACTCAACAGTGTAGTTTAAGTGTTGGAAATGTATATTTTATAATTCTGTGAATCACAGTGTTATATAAACTTAATCACCCCTATTATCTTAAAGGAAATCAGGGGATCGATCAACTCGTGGTGTCGATTAGTATAATCGTAACGGGAATTTACGACTCCCGTTGACGTCTCTCCTCGCGATTGCGTCTCCCCGCGATTGGTCGAAATAACAATCTCTGCTTCCAATGCGTAAAAACTCATATGTAAATGGGACCCGAGCGTAGTTACCTCCTCGTGGTGGGTCCCGGTAATTGGTATCGTTTTCCAAATGATAACACACCAAGTACTATTTCGAATATTAGTATTATTATTCGAAAACGATATCAAGCTAAAAACTACTTGAATATAGTCTGGTCTTGATCACCCAAAATAGTTTTGGTGATCTAAACTGGACTAATACCCCCCCGCGGGGGCAACGTGTGACATCGTGGGACATCGCAGGACACCGTGGGATGCGAGCGTATTAGCTTTAATTAATCATAAGATAGATACCTATGTTATGTACATTGTAAGCTCATTCTGTACAAAGATACTTATCTATCTTGGAACGATATATCGGTTCGCGATCACTCAGTTCTTTCAAACTGTCGCGTGGCGTACTCGCTCGCGTGTATTTCGGGTGCGTGCGGGTCAATGTGCTCTAGACAACTCTTCGGATTCGTAAGTCGCCCAAGGACAGCTCTGTCTTGGTGACTGCTCAACGTTTGCATCGGATCACGGGAGTTGTCGTCGTGCCGGTGATGCTTGCTAATCTGTTGGGGATTCAGTCGTGGATCTGCAGTCCTGTCCGATTGGTACTTCGGTACTCGGTCAGGGACCAGCAATTTCCCGTCCTCCGTAATCCTGTTCGGCCCCGCGGGAGTGGACCCCACTGTTCAGTTGAGGTATTGCCTTCGTAATCCTGTTCAGCGGTCCCTCCCCGTGAGTGGACTCCACTGTTCAGTTGGGGCCTCTTGCCTTCGTAATCCTGTTCAGCGGTCCCTCCCCGGGTTCCACTTGTTCAGTTGGAGTGTGTCAAGTTGCTGGCCTATGTGCTGGATCCACGGCTGAATTACTAGTGGATCACTGGCATCATCTGTCGGCGCCATCGACCGCGACTCGTGTAAGTTTCGAACGGCGAAACAGGAATCGAGTTACGGCCAATTCTTGGGCTTTCCGTTGAACCTCGGGGTTATCTCGTGTACGGGGGTACGTCGCGTAGGTTTGTTAGTTCTTTCGAGAGATCGCGATCTCGTCCGTTTCGGGACAGTGTCAGTAGCTTCATCTTCTTGTTTTCGCTCCAAGTTAGATAAATGTGTCTTTGATACCGAATGTTGCCAGTAGGGATGCGAATTATTGTATATTTGTACTGATCGATGTAATCGTTGTGTGGGAGATAGATGATGCGTTACGTATGCCTTGTTCTACGTTTGTAAAGGTTCATGTTAGCGCTGCGTTGGAGATATGTGTTTCGCAGTTAGACTACGAAACAACTATTTCTTTACGCAGGCCCATGGTCAAGTAGTGTCAAAACTGGACATTCTGCCAATAGGTTGAATGTCGAGATCGATGTGTAGTGTTTATTAACCCATGGGTGTTAATAATGGTTAATTAACCATTAATCAGTCGATTAATCTTTGGAAAACGATACCAAGCCAAGAACTACGTAACAGTCCAGTTTGGATCAACAAAAGCCCCTAAGATCATTTTGGATGATCTACACTGGACTGCACTATTAATTTATAACATTTAAGCCATTAATTTACAATATTTACGTCATGAATTTACAACAATAAGTCACAAATTCATAACATTTAAGCTATTAATTTTTACATTTATACCATTAATTCCTAACACTCAAACTATTAATTTATAACACTTAAGCTATTAATTTATAACATTTAAGCAAATAATTAACAACGATTAAACTATTAATTTATAACAATTGAAACAATAATTGGCACATTTAAAACATTAATTTATAAGAATCAAACCATTCCTCGAGGAATCAGTAAATCTCGCGCTAATAGCCCAATACATCGATAGATTTAACGAAGAAATACGTAACCGCGATTACTACCAATTAGATCATATTATTTGCTTCATAATTAATAACTGTATCACGTACAGCGATGCAGGCGGTATTGAAGAAATAAAGTCATTTTATGTTACAACTATAACGAGTAAATTTAATCGTTTAACTTGTGAAGAATTAAAAAGGTACCTGACTTCTAAATAAGCATTAAATAATAATCTTAAATATCGCAAACAGTGATGTAGGTGTTACTCAAGAAAAAAGAACGTTTTATTTTTTAATTAGCACGAGTAAATGAACGAGTATCGATAATATAATATAACGCTTAATATGAATTTTATCTGTCTGATTATTTAATAGCTTAACTTATTTCACAGTAACGTCATCGACTGTACTTAGGCTCTTTTCCCTTTTTGTCCAAACTAATCGATAGTCGAAAACTAGTATCATGTAGGAGTGAATATAGTCTTAGTTTGTAGAAACTATTAAAATGATAAAAATGGATATCGTATTAAATCGTAAAAGATGCCAATTTACGATAAAAATTAAGAAATCGTTCAATTTGATTTTGTTACAATGGAAAAACCGTCTCCTGCTATGTCAAAAAATCGTTACCGTTTGATTAACAAACCGACGCCTTGTTAAGTTATATAAGGAACACGGAAGTCGCGCGCGAGTTCTTTTGTGCCTGAAATTCCGGAGAGTGAACATCGAAGAAGAACATAAATATCAGGTAAGTAAGAAAAAATATCAAACAACAACATTGTAACTAGTAATTTATAACGTCTAAACCATTAATTTACAACACTTAAGCTATTAATTTATAACATTCAAGCCATTAATTTATAACATTTAAGGAATTAATTTATAACGTCTAAACTATTAATTTATAACATTTATGCTATTAATTTATAACATTTAAGCCATTAATTTCTAACTTTTGAACTGTTATTTTATACATTTAGCCATTAATTTATAACATTTAAACTATTAATTTATATCATCTAAGCCATTAAATTATAACATTCAAGCTATTAATTTATAACATTTAAACTGTTAATTTATAACATTTAAACCATTAATTTACAGCATTTAATGTGTTATTTTATACATTTAAGCCATTAATTTATAACATTTAAGCTATTAATTTATAACATTTAAGCCATTAATTTCTAACTTTTGAACTGTTATTTTATACATTTTGCCAATAATTTATAACATTTAAACTATTAATTTATATCATCTAAGCCATTAAATTATAACATTTAAGCTATTAATTTACAACATCTAAGCCACTAATTTACAATATTTAAACTATTAATTTATATCATCTAAGCCATTAATTTATAATATTTAAGCCATTAATCTAAAACAATTCCTCCATTAATTCTTAACAACTATACCAATAATTTATCACCATATTCTCCCATTAATTCAAAGTAATTGTGCTCTTCATTTATAACAGTTGTACCATTAATCGGAAGCAACTCTACATTCATTGATTTAAATCAGTACCATCAATGTGAGTGAATTAATGATTTATATTGTATTATTTTATTAACGAAATCTTTCAGGTCCCTGGATTGCTATTTTATTTCTATATAGCATTATTTTTTAATTTTAAATACAGTACTTAATTTCTCATTTCACTATTTTGTATAAAAGCAGTGGTAACGCAGAGTGTAATTTTAAGATGTAATTTTCCATGTCTGCTAAAAACCAAGGAAACAACACCATATTCATGGAATCAAGGAAGCAAGTGTAGTTTAACCGAAGGCAACGACATCTTATCTGTACTTGCACATGAGTCATAGGACATTTCAAATAGTGTTGTTGTTTTGCCTCGGAGTACCAAAACCGTTAGATTACAAGTAATTTAAAAACAAATAAACTCCGGACAAAACAATGCCGCCGCTACAATGTCGCTTTATTATAAAATAATTTTACATCTCTGCTTCCAATGCGTAAAAACTCATATGTAAATGGGACCCGAGCGTAGTTACCTCCTCGTGGTGGGTCCCGGTAATTGGTATCGTTTTCCAAATAATAATACACCAAGTACTATTTCGAATATTAGTATTATTATTCGAAAACGATATCAAGCTAAAAACTACTTGAATATAGTCTGGTCTTGATCACCCAAAATAGTTTTGGTGATCTAAACTGGACTAATACCCCCCCGCGGGGGCAACGTGGAACATCGTGGGACATCGCAGGACACCGTGGGATGCGAGCGTATTAGCTTTAATTAATCATAAGATAGATACCTATGTTATGTACATTGTAAGCTCATTCTGTACAAAGATACTTATCTATCTTGGAACGACAAATAAAGATCTCGTCTCTCTTGATCCCCTCGCTTACTATACTGGAAAAATTGTTCCCACGATATATCGGTTCGCGATCACTCAGTTCTTTCAAACTGTCGCGTGGCGTACTCGCTCGCGTGTATTTCGGGTGCGTGCGGGTCAATGTGCTCTAGACAACTCTTCGGATTCGTAAGTCGCCCAAGGACAGCTCTGTCTTGGTGACTGCTCAACGTTTGCATCGGATCACGGGAGTTGTCGTCGTGCCGGTGATGCTTGCTAATCTGTTGGGGATTCAGTCGTGGATCTGCAGTCCTGTCCGATTGGTACTTCGGTACTCGGTCAGGGACCAGCAATTTCACGTCCTCCGTAATCCTGTTCGGCCCCGCGGGAGTGGTCCCCACTGTTCAGTTGAGGTATTGCCTTCGTAATCCTGTTCAGCGGTCCCTCCCTGTGAGTGGACCCCACTGTTCAGTTGGGGCCTCTTGCCTTCGTAATCCTGTTCAGCGGTCCCTCCCCGGGTTCCACTTGTTCAGTTGGAGTGTGTCAAGTTGCTGGCCTATGTGCTGGATCCACGGCTGAATTACTAGTGGATCACTGGCATCATCTGTCGGCGCCATCGACCGCGACTCGTGTAAGTTTCGAACGGCGAAACAGGAATCGAGTTACGGCCAATTCTTGGGCTTTCCGTTGAACCTCGGGGTTATCTCGTGTACGGGGGTACGTCGCGTAGGTTTGTTAGTTCTTTCGAGAGATCGCGATCTCGTCCGTTTCGGGACAGTGTCAGTAGCTTCATCTTCTTCTTTTCGCTCCAAGTTAGATTAATGTGTCTTTGATACCGAATGTTGCCAGTAGGGATGCGAATTATTGTTTATTTGTACTGATCGATGTAATCGTTGTGTGGGAGATAGATGATGCGTTACGTATGCCTTGTTCTACGTTTGTAAAGATTCATGTTAGATCTGCGTTGGAGATATGTGTTTCGCAGTTAGACTACGAAACAACTATTTCTTTACGCAGGCCCATGGTCAAGTAGTGTCAAAACTGGACATTCTGCCAATAGGTTGAATGTCGAGATCGATGTGTAGTGTTAAATAACCCATGGGCGGGTCTCGTGCGTAGACACCTCCTCGTGGTGAGACCTGGTAATTGGCATCGTTTTCCAAAAATTAATCAGTTGATTAATCTTTGGAAAACGATACCAAGCCAAGAACTACGCAACAGTCCAGTTTGGATCAACAAAAGCCGCTAAGATCATTTTGGATGATCTACACTGGACTGCACTATTAATTTATAACATGTAAGCCATTAATTTACAATATTTACGTCATGAATTTACAACAATAAGTCACAAATTCATAACATTTAAGCTATTAATTTTTACATTTATACCATTAATTCCTAACACTCAAACTATTAATTTATAACACTTAAGCTATTAATTTATAACATTTAAGCAAATAATTAACAACGATTAAACTATTAATTTATAACAATTGAAACAATAATTGGCACATTTAAAACATTAATTTATAAGAATCAAACCATTCCTCGAGGAATCAGTAAATCTCGCGCTAATAGCCCAATACATCGATAGATTTAACGAAGAAATACGTAACCGCGATTACAACCAATTAGATCATATTATTTGCTTCATAATTAATAACTGTATCACGTACAGCGATGCAGGCGGTATTGAAGAAATAAAGTCATTTTATGTTACAACTATAACGAGTAAATTTAATCGTTTAACTTGTGAAGAATTAAAAAGGTACCTGACTTCTAAATAAGCATTAAATAATAATCTTAAATATCGCAAACAGTGATGTAGGTGTTACTCAAGAAAAAAGAACGTTTTATTTTTTAATTAGCACGAGTAAATGAACGAGTATCGATAATATAATATAACGCTTAATATGAATTTTATCTGTCTGATTATTTAATAGCTTAACTTATTTCACAGTAACGTCATCGACTGTACTTAGGCTCTTTTCCCTTTTTGTCCAAACTAATCGATAGTCGAAAACTAGTATCATGTAGGAGTGAATATAGTCTTAGTTTGTAGAAACTATTAAAATGATAAAAATGGATATCGTATTAAATCGTAAAAGATGCCAATTTACGATAAAAATTAAGAAATCGTTCAATTTGATTTTGTTACAATGGAAAAACCGTCTCCTGCTATGTCAAAAAATCGTTACCGTTTGATTAACAAACCGACGCCTTGTTAAGTTATATAAGGAACACGGAAGTCGCGCGCGAGTTCTTTTGTGCCTGAAATTCCGGAGAGTGAACATCGAAGAAGAACATAAATATCAGGTAAGTAAGAAAAAATATCAAACAACAACATTGTAACTAGTAATTTATAACGTCTAAACCATTAATTTACAACACTTAAGCTATTAATTTATAACATTCAAGCCATTAATTTATAACATTTAAGGAATTAATTTATAACGTCTAAACTATTAATTTATAACATTTATGCTATTAATTTATAACATTTAAGCCATTAATTTCTAACTTTTGAACTGTTATTTTATACATTTAGCCATTAATTTATAACATTTAAACTATTAATTTATATCATCTAAGCCATTAAATTATAACATTCAAGCTATTAATTTATAACATTTAAACTGTTAATTTATAACATTTAAACCATTAATTTACAGCATTTAATGTGTTATTTTATACATTTAAGCCATTAATTTATAACATTTAAGCTATTAATTTATAACATTTAAGCCATTAATTTCTAACTTTTGAACTGTTATTTTATACATTTTGCCAATAATTTATAACATTTAAACTATTAATTTATATCATCTAAGCCATTAAATTATAACATTTAAGCTATTAATTTACAACATCTAAGCCACTAATTTACAATATTTAAACTATTAATTTATATCATCTAAGCCATTAATTTATAATATTTAAGCCATTAATCTAAAACAATTCCTCCATTAATTCTTAACAACTATACCAATAATTTATCACCATATTCTCCCATTAATTCAAAGTAATTGTGCTCTTAATTTATAACAGTTGTACCATTAATCGGAAGCAACTCTACATTCATTGATTTAAATCAGTACCATCAATGTGAGTGAATTAATGATTTATATTGTATTATTTTATTAAGGAAATCTTTCAGGTCCCTGGATTGCTATTTTATTTCTATATAGCATTATTTTTTAATTTTAAATACAGTACTTAATTTCTCATTTCACTATTTTGTATAAAAGCAGTGGTAACGCAGAGTGTAATTTTAAGATGTAATTTTCCATGTCTGCTAAAAACCAAGGAAACAACACCATATTCATGGAATCAAGGAAGCAAGTGTAGTTTAACAGAAGGCAACGACATCTTATCTGTAGCTGCACATGAGTCATAGGACATTTCAAATAGTGTTGTTGTTTTGCCTCGGAGTACCAAAACCGTTAGATTACAAGTAATTTAAAAACAAATAAACTCCGGACAAAACAATGCCGCCGCTACAATGTCGCTTTATTATAAAATAATTTTACATCTCTGCTTCCAATGCGTAAAAACTCATATGTAAATGGGACCCGAGCGTAGTTACCTCCTCGTGGTGGGTCCCGGTAATTGGTATCGTTTTCCAAATAATAATACACCAAGTACTATTTCGAATATTAGTATTATTATTCGAAAACGATATCAAGCTGAAAACTACTTGAATATAGTCTGGTCTTGATCACCCAAAATAGTTTTGGTGATCTAAACTGGACTAATACCCCCCCGCGGGGGCAACGTGGAACATCGTGGGACATCGCAGGACACCGTGGGATGCGAGCGTATTAGCTTTAATTAATCATAAGATAGATACCTATGTTATGTACATTGTAAGCTCATTCTGTACAAAGATACTTATCTATCTTGGAACGACAAATAAAGATCTCGTCTCTCTTGATCCCCTCGCTTACCATACTGGAAAAATTGTTCCCACGATATATCGGTTCGCGATCACTCGGTTCTTTCAAACTGTCGCGTGGCGTACTCGCTCGCGTGTATTTCGGGTGCGTGCGGGTCAATGTGCTCTAGACAACTCTTCGGATTCGTAAGTCGCCCAAGGACAGCTCTGTCTTGGTGACTGCTCAACGTTTGCATCGGATCACGGGAGTTGTCGTCGTGCCGGTGATGCTTGCTAATCTGTTGGGGATTCAGTCGTGGATCTGCAGTCCTGTCCGATTGGTACTTCGGTACTCGGTCAGGGACCAGCAATTTCACGTCCTCCGTAATCCTGTTCGGCCCCGCGGGAGTGGACCCCACTGTTCAGTTGAGGTATTGCCTTCGTAATCCTGTTCAGCGGTCCCTCCCCGTGAGTGGACCCCACTGTTCAGTTGGGGCCTCGTGCCTTCGTAATCCTGTTCAGCGGTGCCTCCCCGGGTTCCACTTGTTCAGTTGGAGTGTGTCAAGTTGCTGGCCTATGTGCTGGATCCACGGCCGAATTACTAGTGGATCACTGGCATCATCTGTCGGCGCCATCGACCGCGACTCTTGTAAGTTTCGAACGGCGAAACAGGAATCGAGTTACGGCCAATTCTTGGGCTTTCCGTTGAACCTCGGGGTTATCTCGTGTACGGGGGTACGTCGCGTAGGTTTGTTAGTTCTTTCGAGAGATCGCGATCTCGTCCGTTTCGGGACAGTGTCAGTAGCTTCATCTTCTTCTTTTCGCTCCAAGTTAGATAAATGTCGCTTTGATACCGAATGTTGCCAGTAGGGATGCGAATTATTGTTTATTTGTACTGATCGATGTAATCGTTGTGTGGGAGATAGATGATGCGTTACGTATGCCTTGTTCTACGTTTGCAAAGATTCATTTTAGCGCTGCGTTGGAGATATGTGTTTCGCAGTTAGACTACGAAACAACTATTTCTTTACGCAGGCCCATGGTCAAGTAGTGTCAAAACTGGACATTCTGCCAATAGGTTGAATGTCGAGATCGATGTGTAGTGTTAATTAACCCATGGGCGGGTCTCGTGCGTAGTCACCTCCTCGTGGTGAGACCTGGTAATTGGCATCGTTTTCCAAAAATTAATCAGTCGATTAATCTTTGGAAAACGATACCAAGCCAAGAACTACGCAACAGTCCAGTTTGGATCAACAAAAGCCCCTAAGATCATTTTGGATGATCTACACTGGACTGCACTATTAATTTATAACATTTAAGCCATTAATTTACAATATTTACGTCATGAATTTACAACAATAAGTCACAAATTCATAACATTTAAGCTATTAATTTTTACATTTATACCATTAATTCTTAACACTCAAACTATTAATTTATAAAACTTAAGCTATTAATTTATAACATTTAAGCAAATAATTAACAACGATTAAACTATTAATTTATAACAATTGAAACAATAATTGGCACATTTAAAACATTAATTTATAAGAATCAAACCATTCCTCGAGGAATCAGTAAGTCTCGCGCTAATAGCCCAATACATCGATAGATTTAACGAAGAAATACGTAACCGCGATTACAGCCAATTAGATCATATTATTTGCTACATAATTAATAACTGTATCACGTACAGCGATGCTGGCGGTATTGAAGAAATAAGGCCATTTTATGTTACAACTATAACGAGTAAATTTAATCGTTTAACTTGTGAAGAATTAAAAAGGTACCTGACTTCTAAATAAGCATTAAATAAGAATCTTAAATATCGCAAACAGTGCTATAGGTGTTACTCAAGAAAAAAGAACGTTTTATTTTTTAATTAGCACGAGTAAATGAACGAATATCCATAATATAATATAACGCTTAATATGAATTTTATCTGTTTGATTATTTAATAGCTTAACTTATTTCACAGTAACGTCATCGATTGCCCTTAGGCTCTTTTCCCTTTTTGTCCAAACTAATCGATAGTCGAAAACTAGTATCATGTAGGTGTGAATTTAGTCTTAGTTTGTAGAAACTATTAAAATGATAAAAATGGATATCGTATTAAATCGTAAAAGATGCCAATTTACGATAAAAATTAAGAAATCGTTCAATTTGATTTTGTTACAATGGAAAAACCGTCTCCTGCTATGTCAAAAAATCGTTACCGTTTGATTAACAAACCGACGCCTTGTTAAGTTATATAAGGAACACGGAAGTCGCGCGCGAGCTCTTTTGTGCCTGAAATTCCGGAGAGTGAACATCGAAGAAGAACATAAATATCAGGTAAGTAAGAAAAAATATCAAACAACAACATTGTAACTATTAATTTATAACGTCTAAACCATTAATTTACAACACTTAAGCTATTAATTTATAACATTCAAGCCATTAATTTATAACATTTAAGGAATTAATTTATAACGTCTAAACTATTAATTTATTACATTTATGCTATTAATTTATAACATTTAAGCCATTAATTCCTAACTTTTGAACTGTTATTTTATTCATTTAGCCATTAATTTATAACATTTAAACTATTAATTTATATCATCTAAGCCATTAAATTATAACATTCAAGCTATTAATTTATAACATTTAAACTGTTAATTTATAACATTTAAACTATTAATTTCTAACATTTAAGCAATTAATTGACAACATCTGAGCAAATTTACAACATTTAAACTGTTGTTTTATACATTTAAGCTATTATTTTATAACATTTAAGCTATTAATTTACAACATCTAAGCCACTAATTTACAATATTTAAACTATTAATTTATATCATCTAAGCCATTAATTTATAATATTTAAGCCATTAATCTAAAACAATTCCTCCATTAATTCTTAACAACTATACCAATAATTTATAACCATATTCTCCCATTAATTCAAAGTAATCGTGCTCTTAATTTATAACAGTTGTACCATTAATCGGAAGCATCTCTACATTCATTGATTTAAATCAGTACCATCAATGTGAGTGAATTAATGATTTATATTGTATTATTTTATTAACGAAATCATTCAGGTCCCTGGATTGCTATTTTATTTCTATATAGCATTATTTTTTAATTTTAAATACAGTACTTAATTTCTCATTTCACTATTTTGTATAAAAGCAGTGGTAACGCAGAGTGTAATTTTAAGATGTAACTTTCCATGTCTGCTAAAAACCAAGGAAACAACACCATATTCATGGAATCAAGGAAGCAAGTGTAGTTTAACCGAAGGCAACGACATCTTATCTGTAGCTGCACATGAGTCATAGGACATTTCAGATAGTGTTGTTGTTTTGCCTCGGAGTACCAAAACCGTTAGATTACAAGTAATTTAAAAACAAATAAACTCCGGACAAAATAATGCCGCCGCTACAATGTCGCTTTATTATAAAATAATTTTACATCTCTGCTTCCAATGCGTAAAAACTCATATGTAAATGGGACCCCAGCGTAGTTACCTCCTCGTGGTGGGTCCCGGTAATTGGTATCGTTTTCCAAATAATAATACAACAAGTACTACTTCGAATATTAGTATTATTATTCGATAACGATATCAAGCTAAAAACTACTTGAATATAGTCTGGTCTTGATCACCCAAAATGGTTTTGGTGATCTAAACTGGACTAATACCCCCCGGCGGGGGGCAACGTGGGACATCGTGGGACATCGCAGGACACCGTGGGATGCGAGCGTATTAGCTTTAATTAATCATAACATAGATACCTATGTTATGTACATTGTAAGCTCATTCTGTACAAAGATACTTATCTATCTTGGAACGACAAATAAAGATCTCGTCTCTCTTGATCCCCTCGCTTACCATACTGGAAAAATTGTTCCCACGATATATCGGTTCGCGATCACTCAGTTCTTTCAAACTGTCGCGTGGCGTACTCGCTCGCGTGTATTTCGGGTGCGTGCGGGTCAATGTGCTCTAGACAACTCTTCGGATTCGTAAGTCGCCCAAGGACAGCTCTGTCTTGGTGATTGCTCAACGTTTGCATCGGATCACGGGAGTTGTCGTCGTGCCGGTGATGCTTGCTAATCTGTTGGGGATTCTGTCGTGGATCTGCAGTCCTGTCCGATTGGTACTTCGGTACTCGGTCAGGGACCAGCAATTTCACGTCCTCCGTAATCCTGTTCGGCCCCGCGGGAGTGGACCCCACTGTTCAGTTGAGGTATTGCCTTCGTAATCCTGTTCAGCGGTCCCTCCCCGTGAGTGGACCCCACTGTTCAGTTGGGGCCTCGTGCCTTGGTAATCCTGTTCAGCGGTCCCTCCCTGTGGGTGGACCCCACTGTTCAGTTGGGGCCTCTTGCCTTCGTAATCCTGTTCAGCGGACCCTCCCCGGGTTCCACTTGTTCAGTTGGAGTGTGTCAAGTTGCTGGCCTATGTGCTGGATCCACGGCTGAATTACTACTGGATCACTGGCATCATCTGTCGGCGCCATCGACCGCGACTCGTGTAAGTTTCGAACGGCGAAACAGGAATCGAGTTACGGCCAATTCTTGGGAAGGGAAAAGGAAGTGACGATCATAGGAGGAGATTGGAATGCAAGAACGGGAGGGGAGCGAGGGCTGATAAACGAGGGACTAGGAAAAGCAAAAAGCAGGAGATCAAAAGACAAGACAATAAATACGGAAGGTAGGACGCTATTAAGTTTGCTGGATGAAAGAGGCTGGACGATAATTAATGGTCCAGACAAAGAAGGATATGAGTGGACCTATGTGGGGGAGAGGGGAAAATCGGTAATAAACTACGTGATTGGCAATCAGGAAGCGATCGAAGAAATAACAGACATAAAGGTAGGAAAAAGAGTAGAGTCAGACGACATGCCGTTAGAAATAGGATTAGGGGGACCAGAGTTGCAAAGAGATGAGGAAAGAAAAGAAGAAGAGAAGGAAAGAAGGGAATGGACAAAAGAAAGTGTGGGAAGATATTTAGAGGAGTGAAAAAACTGGGCAAGCAGGGGTGGAACAGTAGAGGAAATGTGGACAGAAATCAAGAAGAAGATAAACGAGGCAATACCAAAGAAGAGAGTAAGGATAAGGAAATGGAGCATAGTAGAGAAGGTATGGTACGACAAGGAGTGGAAAGAGAGGTAAAGGGAGATAAGAAGGAAAATGACAAAATTTAGGAAATGGAAATGCGGCAGAGAAGAATTCATAGAGGAGAAGAAGCCGTTTAAACAGTGGTGTAAACAAAGAAAGGAGAAGCAGGAAGAGGAAAAAATGGAGAAAATCAACACGATCAAAACAGAGCAAGAAACATGGATATACATAAATAAATATAGAAGCAGAAGAGAGGTTATAGACGAAGAAATAAGGGAAGAGGAGTAGAAAAGTTATTTTATGGAAATGTTAGAGGGGACAGAGAGTAAAGAGGACAGAAAAACAGAAGGGCGGAGAGCGGAGGAGGAATCAAAGGAGGAGAGAGAAGACAACATAGAGAAGGAAGAGGTGATATTCCAAACAAGGAACTTGAAAGAGAAAAAAGCAACAGGGCGAGATTGTTTGGAAAACGAGGTATGGAAGTATGTGCCAAAGGAAGTGGGGGAGGCGTTATGGGAGATGTGAAGGAAAGTATGGAACGGAGTGGGGATGCCTGAAGGCTGGAGAAAAGGCGTAATATGTCCGATTTACAAGAGGGGAGACAAGGGAGCAGTGAAGAGCTACAGAGGGGTCACGTTAATGGTCACGGCATATAAGATTTATGCAGGAATTCTGGACGAGCTGCTGAAGGTGGAGATCGAAGACAAGCTGGGAGAGGGCCAATTTGGGCTTAGGAAAGGAAGAGGAGTAATAGACGCAGTGTACGTATTGAACCATATAATAGACAAACAATTGAACGGAGAAAGAGGGAAGCTATATGCATGCTTCGCGGATTTAAAGACAGCGTTTGATAGGGTCGACAGGAAGAAGCTGGGGGAGATAATGAAGAGAATGGAGGTTAACGAGAAGTTAACCATAAGGATAGAGAAGATATACGAGGAGACAAAGAACGTAGTGAGGATCAGGAACCATAACACAAAAGAGTTTTGGACAGTGAGTGGAGTGAGTCAAGGGTGGACGCTGAGCCCGACACTATTCAACGTCTATGTGGCAGGGCTGGAAGAGGAAATAAGGAAAGGTCAAGTAGGAGGTATAGTGGTAGCAGACAGAAAGGTATGCTCACTATCATATGCAGTTGACATTGTATTGATAGCGGACAGACAAGAGGAGTTAAAGGAAATGATGAAGAGATTTAAAACATTCCTAATGGAAGTGGAACTTTAATTGAGCACGGAAAAGACAAAAGTAGTAGTGTTTGAAAAGAAAAGGAACAATAGGAGACAAAGGAAATGGAGATGGGGTGAGCAAGAACTAGAAGAAGTGGACGAAATAAGGTATTTAGGGTACATACTGCAGAAAAATGGGAGTGACGAGAAGCATATTCAAGACAGAAAAAAGAGGGCACCAATTGCGATAAAGAAGACATGGAGCGTAGGAGAAAGGATATTTAAAAGGGGCTACAAGAGGAGAATGAGGATGTTTGGAGCACTGGTAGAGAGTGTAGCGCTGTTTGGAGCGGAGGTGTGGGGATGGAACGTAGAGGAGAGACTGGACAGGATAAAAGGGAGATACGTGAGATGGATTCTAGGCTTAGCCACAACAACGCCAAATTACATTCTGAGAGAGGAGTGCAAGATAGAGGAAATAAGAGAAAAGGCGCTGAAAAGAGCAGTAAGGTATGAGGAGAAAGCCTTAGAATCGAAGAAGGAATTAGTAAAGGAGTGTATAAAGGAGAGGGAAAAGAATTGGGGAAAGGGTCATGAAGGGACAAGAGCAAGGAAAAGAAAGATGAGGTTAGAGGAGGCGAGAGAGGGGAGGACACAAGTGGAGGAATGAGATAGACAAGAAAGGAAGACAGCTAACCAAATCATAGAAGAAAGTGGGAAGAGAGAAACAGAGGAGAGGGAGAAAAGGATAAGGGAAGCTAAGTACAACAGATATTTCAGAAACATAGCAAAAGAAGGGCTACCAAAGTATCTAGAAGGAAAGATGAAATGGAAGGCCAGAAGTATGGTAGCAAGATTTAGATGTGGTAACGAAACCAGGGCAAGGGAACACTGGAAAGAGGAGGGAGAAAGAGGATGCAGATTATGCAAGAAAGGAGAGGGGAACTTGAGACACATATTAGAGGAATGTGAGATAACAGGAGGAGCAAGGAACATGGTAGAAACACTAAATGAGACTGGAGAAGGACTGGCAGAATTGAAAGCGATAATAGTGAAGAGAAGAGTAGCAGAAGAGGGGGAGGAACGACAGGGAGGGAGCACGGCAAGGAAGCAAAAGTCAAAGACTATTTCTTTATTAGTTCCTTCCCCTACAAACTTTATAACTTTGAAGTAAAAGTAAACCAGATTCTGTAAATATCTTCAACATCGTAATAGGGAATATATTACTAAGAAAATAATTGTATTGTATGAATTTTTTATATTTTATATATACTTGTCTATACTAATGTGCAAATACTGTAATAAAATTGCATATACAATATCAAATTTATTATTTAACAGGTCTGGGTAAATAAAGTAAACAAATTGTTATTATATATAAATATATATATTTCCGTCAAAAGTGACTTATTAGAATTAAGTTACATTTCTAGTTATATAAAATGTAAAAAATATTATGTACATGAGTCCAGTTAATATCTTACACTGTACAATTTAAGGATAATCACAAATTAGCCTTAGCTATAGTGGTAGACGATACCTATATAGCTATGTGATTATGTGTCATAACTTCTTTCTCGAACCTTCTTCCAACTAATATCCTGAAATAAAACATATAAATGAATAAACTACTGAAAAAGGTAAAATGTTTGAGAAATATTATGATTTATAAAATACAATAGTACATACGCAGTAGAACGAGCAGCAGTTGTACTTGTAATAGTTAATCATCCGACGAATCATCTTGACTATGTTCGTGTAATACAACATATTCTCTGGTGCTGTATCCAAAACGGATTACATCCCGTTCTAATAATTCGTGATATCTTCTCGGTTCTAATTTTACATTATTTACAAATGTGCCATTTGCAGACTCTAGGTCTATAAGATAAGGGCAAATTCTTTTCCCTTCGCCTCCACCTTCTTTTTGAAAAGGTACTAAACGATATTGTAGAACCGCATGCTGCTTGGAGCATGAAGGGTGATCCAAGGGAATATCCGCAATTTTGCGATCTCTACCCATTAAATAAGCTGAGTGTCTATGAACATACAAGATAGGCAATGCTTTCTCTTCCTTGAACGGATATAACCTCCATCTTCGTTTAGGTTTTCTCGCATCTGCAGGTTCGGAATATTTAATAACCACACCATTTACAGTGTTTGTATCTTCTGTTAGTTTTCCAGACAATTCGAAATTTGGTTTTTCTTTTTCCTGTTTTGGCTTGCGTTTCGCACTAACAATAGGTTTACTCCATTCTGGCGAACGTTCTCTCTTTACTCGTACTTCTTTGTAGTTATTTCTACTCATTGTAGGGATCTTGTTGCGAATTCGATTAAATAGCAACCGGACAAATCAAACCAATCGGACGTTATCGCGTACCTCGAATGACAACGCTCAACGTGGTGGAGGTTTAATAGTTTAACCTATCCTCAATCGAGTGTTAGTGTTATTTAGCACTTTACTTGCGCTTGTTGAGACTGAAACGCTTCACCCGAACGGTACGATGGTCTGTCAATGACTGTCCCAGTATGTTGCGGATTTGTTTAATAGATTAACCGAACCTCGATCGAGCGTTAGTGTTATTTAGCACTTGTACTTGTGGAGACTGAAACACAGCACCTTCACGGTACGAAGGTCTGTTAAAGACTAGCCATAGTATAATGCCGCTTCTCCCCACCAGCCGTTGAGTTTCGGCCATCATGCTCTCCCCACCACCTGTTTCGGAACTGCACATCCGGGACTCCCAGACAGGATAGAACGTGTCCGAGACATAAACAGAAGCATGTGAGTCGAACAAAATCAGTAATAACAAAAAATAACAGCTGTTACACGCGTAATTTTTTTAATGATGGTTTTATACCCATTTTAAAAACAGGGAGTTTATGGGAATCACGATTGGTCCAGGTGCCTATGGGTTCGCTGTCAAACGGGACGAAACTCGGGTCGGACGCTCTGAAATCCGAGCTCCTGATGCGCCAAAGGATGCCAGGAGGCAGTAAATGTATACATAAATTATTTATATTATATAACGTAATATGCTATAACGTTACACCATATAACGTTATACCATATCACGTGTTACGTTATAACGTTATACTATATAACGTAATACGTCATAGCGTAACAGTATATAATGTAATACGTTATAACGTTATACTAAATAACGTTATACTATAAAACGTAATACAATACGTTACAAGGTTACACTATATAAGGTAATACAATAGGTTATAAGAAGCTGAAAACAGAAGACAAATGGTATAGGTGGAATGAAAGCGAGGAGAATCTAGAAGAAGAAAGAAGGCGAGGGTCGAGAGGATGAGATAAGGAGATAGATACGGGGGGCGGGGTACATAAAGGGGTACTGCTTCTGGAACGTAGCAGGGATAATGAACAAGGAGAAAGAGGTATGGGAATATTTGAGGACATTTGACGTAATCGGCCGCACGGAAACATGGACAGAGGAAAGCAAATGGGAAAGGGTAAAACATAGACTACCCAAGGAATACGACTGGAAATGCACTGCAGCAAGGAGAGAAGGGAAAAAGGGAAGGGCAAATGGTGGTATAATAACAGGCGTAAACAAAAATCTGAAGGAAATAGAGTATAAGGAAATAACTGATGACATAGTAGAAAGAAAAATAAGGTACAAGGAGAGGACCTATAGAATAGTGGTGGTTTATAATTGCGACACGAAAAGGACATGGAATGAAATAGAGGAAAATGTAGAGGGAAGGGAAAAGGAAGTGACGATCATAGGAGGAGATTGGAATGCAAGAACGGGAGAGGAGCGAGGGCTGATAAACGAGGGACTAGGAAAAGCAAAAAGCAGGAGATCAAAAGACAAGACAATAAATACGGAAGGTAGGACGCTATTAAGTTTGCTGGATGAAAGAGGCTGGACGATAATTAATGGTTCAGACAAAGAAGGATATGAGTGGACCTATGTGGGGGAGAGGGGAAAATCGGTAATAAACTACGTGATTGGCAATCAGGAAGCGATCGAAGAAATAACAGACATAAAGGTAGGAAAAAGAGTAGAGTCAGACGACATGCCGTTAGAAATAGGATTAGGGGGACCAGAGTTGCAAAGAGATGAGGAAAGAAAAGAAGAAGAGAAGGAAAGAAGGGAATGGACAAAAGAAAGTGTGGGAAGATATTTAGAGGAGTGAAAAAACTGGGCAAGCAGGGGTGGAACAGTAGAGGAAATGTGGACAGAAATCAAGAAGAAGATAAACGAGGCAATACCAAAGAAGAGAGTAAGGATAAGGAAATGGAGCATAGTAGAAAAGGTATGGTACGACAAGGAGTGGAAAGAGAGGTAAAGGGAGATAAGAAGGAAAATGACAAAATTTAGGAAATGGAAATGCGGCAGAGAAGAATTCATAGAGGAGAAGAAGCCGTTTAAACAGTGGTGTAAACAAAGAAAGGAGAAGCAGGAAGAGGAAAAAATGGAGAAAATCAACACGATCAAAACAGAGCAAGAAACATGGATATACATAAATAAATATAGAAGCAGAAGAGAGGTTATAGACGAAGAAATAAGGGAAGAGGAGTAGAAAAGTTATTTTATGGAAATGTTAGAGGGGACAGAGAGTAAAGAGGACAGAAAAACAGAAGGGCGGAGAGCGGAGGAGGAATCAAAGGAGGAGAGAGAAGACAACATAGAGAAGGAAGAGGTGATATTCCAAACAAGGAACTTGAAAGAGAAAAAAGCAACAGGGCGAGATTGTTTGGAAAACGAGGTATGGAAGTATGTGCCAAAGGAAGTGGGGGAGGCGTTATGGGAGATGTGAAGGAAAGTATGGAACGGAGTGGGGATGCCTGAAGGCTGGAGAAAAGGCGTAATATGTCCGATTTACAAGAGGGGAGACAAGGGAGCAGTGAAGAGCTACAGAGGGGTCACGTTAATGGTCACGGCATATAAGATTTATGCAGGAATTCTGGACGAGCTGCTGAAGGTGGAGATCGAAGACAAGCTGGGAGAGGGCCAATTTGGGCTTAGGAAAGGAAGAGGAGTAATAGACGCAGTGTACGTATTGAACCATATAATAGACAAACAATTGAACGGAGAAAGAGGGAAGCTATATGCATGCTTCGCGGATTTAAAGACAGCGTTTGATAGGGTCGACAGGAAGAAGCTGGGGGAGATAATGAAGAGAATGGAGGTTAACGAGAAGTTAACCATAAGGATAGAGAAGATATACGAGGAGACAAAGAACGTAGTGAGGATCAGGAACCATAACACAAAAGAGTTTTGGACAGTGAGTGGAGTGAGTCAAGGGTGGACGCTGAGCCCGACACTATTCAACGTCTATGTGGCAGGGCTGGAAGAGGAAATAAGGAAAGGTCAAGTAGGAGGTATAGTGGTAGCAGACAGAAAGGTATGCTCACTATCATATGCAGTTGACATTGTATTGATAGCGGACAGACAAGAGGAGTTAAAGGAAATGATGAAGAGATTTAAAACATTCCTAATGGAAGTGGAACTTTAATTGAGCACGGAAAAGACAAAAGTAGTAGTGTTTGAAAAGAAAAGGAACAATAGGAGACAAAGGAAATGGAGATGGGGTGAGCAAGAACTAGAAGAAGTGGACGAAATAAGGTATTTAGGGTACATACTGCAGAAAAATGGGAGTGACGAGAAGCATATTCAAGACAGAAAAAAGAGGGCACCAATTGCGATAAAGAAGACATGGAGCGTAGGAGAAAGGATATTTAAAAGGGGCTACAAGAGGAGAATGAGGATGTTTGGAGCACTGGTAGAGAGTGTAGCGCTGTTTGGAGCGGAGGTGTGGGGATGGAACGTAGAGGAGAGACTGGACAGGATAAAAGGGAGATACGTGAGATGGATTCTAGGCTTAGCCACAACAACGCCAAATTACATTCTGAGAGAGGAGTGCAAGATAGAGGAAATAAGAGAAAAGGCGCTGAAAAGAGCAGTAAGGTATGAGGAGAAAGCCTTAGAATCGAAGAAGGAATTAGTAAAGGAGTGTATAAAGGAGAGGGAAAAGAATTGGGGAAAGGGTCATGAAGGGACAAGAGCAAGGAAAAGAAAGATGAGGTTAGAGGAGGCGAGAGAGGGGAGGACACAAGTGGAGGAATGAGATAGACAAGAAAGGAAGACAGCTAACCAAATCATAGAAGAAAGTGGGAAGAGAGAAACAGAGGAGAGGGAGAAAAGGATAAGGGAAGCTAAGTACAACAGATATTTCAGAAACATAGCAAAAGAAGGGCTACCAAAGTATCTAGAAGGAAAGATGAAATGGAAGGCCAGAAGTATGGTAGCAAGATTTAGATGTGGTAACGAAACCAGGGCAAGGGAACACTGGAAAGAGGAGGGAGAAAGAGGATGCAGATTATGCAAGAAAGGAGAGGGGAACTTGAGACACATATTAGAGGAATGTGAGATAACAGGAGGAGCAAGGAACATGGTAGAAACACTAAATGAGACTGGAGAAGGACTGGCAGAATTGAAAGCGATAATAGTGAAGAGAAGAGTAGCAGAAGAGGGGGAGGAACGACAGGGAGGGAGCACGGCAAGGAAGCAAAAGTCAAAGACTATTTCTTTATTAGTTCCTTCCCCTACAAACTTTATAACTTTGAAGTAAAAGTAAACCAGATTCTGTAAATATCTTCAACATCGTAATAGGGAATATATTACTAAGAAAATAATTGTATTGTATGAATTTTTTATATTTTATATATACTTGTCTATACTAATGTGCAAATACTGTAATAAAATTGCATATACAATATCAAATTTATTATTTAACAGGTCTGGGTAAATAAAGTAAACAAATTGTTATTATATATAAATATATATATTTCCGTCAAAAGTGACTTATTAGAATTAAGTTACATTTCTAGTTATATAAAATGTAAAAAATATTATGTACATGAGTCCAGTTAATATCTTACACTGTACAATTTAAGGATAATCACAAATTAGCCTTAGCTATAGTGGTAGACGATACCTATATAGCTATGTGATTATGTGTCATAACTTCTTTCTCGAACCTTCTTCCAACTAATATCCTGAAATAAAACATATAAATGAATAAACTACTGAAAAAGGTAAAATGTTTGAGAAATATTATGATTTATAAAATACAATAGTACATACGCAGTAGAACGAGCAGCAGTTGTACTTGTAATAGTTAATCATCCGACGAATCATCTTGACTATGTTCGTGTAATACAACATATTCTCTGGTGCTGTATCCAAAACGGATTACATCCCGTTCTAATAATTCGTGATATCTTCTCGGTTCTAATTTTACATTATTTACAAATGTGCCATTTGCAGACTCTAGGTCTATAAGATAAGGGCAAATTCTTTTCCCTTCGCCTCCACCTTCTTTTTGAAAAGGTACTAAACGATATTGTAGAACCGCATGCTGCTTGGAGCATGAAGGGTGATCCAAGGGAATATCCGCAATTTTGCGATCTCTACCCATTAAATAAGCTGAGTGTCTATGAACATACAAGATAGGCAATGCTTTCTCTTCCTTGAACGGATATAACCTCCATCTTCGTTTAGGTTTTCTCGCATCTGCAGGTTCGGAATATTTAATAACCACACCATTTACAGTGTTTGTATCTTCTGTTAGTTTTCCAGACAATTCGAAATTTGGTTTTTCTTTTTCCTGTTTTGGCTTGCGTTTCGCACTAACAATAGGTTTACTCCATTCTGGCGAACGTTCTCTCTTTACTCGTACTTCTTTGTAGTTATTTCTACTCATTGTAGGGATCTTGTTGCGAATTCGATTAAATAGCAACCGGACAAATCAAACCAATCGGACGTTATCGCGTACCTCGAATGACAACGCTCAACGTGGTGGAGGTTTAATAGTTTAACCTATCCTCAATCGAGTGTTAGTGTTATTTAGCACTTTACTTGCGCTTGTTGAGACTGAAACGCTTCACCCGAACGGTACGATGGTCTGTCAATGACTGTCCCAGTATGTTGCGGATTTGTTTAATAGATTAACCGAACCTCGATCGAGCGTTAGTGTTATTTAGCACTTGTACTTGTGGAGACTGAAACACAGCACCTTCACGGTACGAAGGTCTGTTAAAGACTAGCCATAGTATAATGCCGCTTCTCCCCACCAGCCGTTGAGTTTCGGCCATCATGCTCTCCCCACCACCTGTTTCGGAACTGCACATCCGGGACTCCCAGACAGGATAGAACGTGTCCGAGACATAAACAGAAGCATGTGAGTCGAACAAAATCAGTAATAACAAAAAATAACAGCTGTTACACGCGTAATTTTTTTAATGATGGTTTTATACCCATTTTAAAAACAGGGAGTTTATGGGAATCACGATTGGTCCAGGTGCCTATGGGTTCGCTGTCAAACGGGACGAAACTCGGGTCGGACGCTCTGAAATCCGAGCTCCTGATGCGCCAAAGGATGCCAGGAGGCAGTAAATGTATACATAAATTATTTATATTATATAACGTA
This sequence comes from Bombus flavifrons, assembly GCF_040668555.2. Classification (NCBI taxonomy): domain Eukaryota; kingdom Metazoa; phylum Arthropoda; class Insecta; order Hymenoptera; family Apidae; genus Bombus; species Bombus flavifrons. The sequence goes on from NW_027185087.1 coordinate 32,562, forward strand.
ATATGCTATAACGTTACACCATATAACGTTATACCATATCACGTGTTACGTTATAACGTTATACTATATAACGTAATACGTCATAGCGTAACAGTATATAATGTAATACGTTATAACGTTATACTAAATAACGTTATACTATAAAACGTAATACAATACGTTACAAGGTTACACTATATAAGGTAATACAATAGGTTATAAGAAGCTGAAAACAGAAGACAAATGGTATAGGTGGAATGAAAGCGAGGAGAATCTAGAAGAAGAAAGAAGGCGAGGGTCGAGAGGATGAGATAAGGAGATAGATACGGGGGGCGGGGTACATAAAGGGGTACTGCTTCTGGAACGTAGCAGGGATAATGAACAAGGAGAAAGAGGTATGGGAATATTTGAGGACATTTGACGTAATCGGCCGCACGGAAACATGGACAGAGGAAAGCAAATGGGAAAGGGTAAAACATAGACTACCCAAGGAATACGACTGGAAATGCACTGCAGCAAGGAGAGAAGGGAAAAAGGGAAGGGCAAATGGTGGTATAATAACAGGCGTAAACAAAAATCTGAAGGAAATAGAGTATAAGGAAATAACTGATGACATAGTAGAAAGAAAAATAAGGTACAAGGAGAGGACCTATAGAATAGTGGTGGTTTATAATTGCGACACGAAAAGGACATGGAATGAAATAGAGGAAAATGTAGAGGGAAGGGAAAAGGAAGTGACGATCATAGGAGGAGATTGGAATGCAAGAACGGGAGAGGAGCGAGGGCTGATAAACGAGGGACTAGGAAAAGCAAAAAGCAGGAGATCAAAAGACAAGACAATAAATACGGAAGGTAGGACGCTATTAAGTTTGCTGGATGAAAGAGGCTGGACGATAATTAATGGTCCAGACAAAGAAGGATATGAGTGGACCTATGTGGGGGAGAGGGGAAAATCGGTAATAAACTACGTGATTGGCAATCAGGAAGCGATCGAAGAAATAACAGACATAAAGGTAGGAAAAAGAGTAGAGTCAGACGACATGCCGTTAGAAATAGGATTAGGGGGACCAGAGTTGCAAAGAGATGAGGAAAGAAAAGAAGAAGAGAAGGAAAGAAGGGAATGGACAAAAGAAAGTGTGGGAAGATATTTAGAGGAGTGAAAAAACTGGGCAAGCAGGGGTGGAACAGTAGAGGAAATGTGGACAGAAATCAAGAAGAAGATAAACGAGGCAATACCAAAGAAGAGAGTAAGGATAAGGAAATGGAGCATAGTAGAAAAGGTATGGTACGACAAGGAGTGGAAAGAGAGGTAAAGGGAGATAAGAAGGAAAATGACAAAATTTAGGAAATGGAAATGCGGCAGAGAAGAATTCATAGAGGAGAAGAAGCCGTTTAAACAGTGGTGTAAACAAAGAAAGGAGAAGCAGGAAGAGGAAAAAATGGAGAAAATCAACACGATCAAAACAGAGCAAGAAACATGGATATACATAAATAAATATAGAAGCAGAAGAGAGGTTATAGACGAAGAAATAAGGGAAGAGGAGTAGAAAAGTTATTTTATGGAA